>NC_060011.1:1205408-1506136 GCF_912999745.1 Papilio machaon
TTGACGAGGGAGGGGATGAAGTCATGTAACATCAGGTAACTCGTTTGCCATCATCTTACTAATATAAATGCGAAAGTTTGTATGGATGGATGTTTATTAGATGGTATCTCCTGAGCGGCTCCATGGATCTCGCTGAAATTTGACAAAGATGTAGACAGTAGTTTGGAAAAACACATGGGCTACTAATTAAGTTATTTTTTAATTCAGTGCTAACGGAGTCGCGGGCGATAGCTAGTATTCCATAAAAATAAGAAAAAAAACGACTAAAATACACTGAAGTAAACGGAAAAAATCGTAGTGGCATGAATGCGTTAAGTTTTTTACCTGTTCCAAATAATCTTTGATAAATTTGATCCTGTCAGGATCATCAAGTTTATGTCCCGATGTCGAATATCCGTTCTCAGTGATCAAGAAGGGAAGGTCGCCGTATTCCTTTCTCAGCCAGGCTATCATGCGTCGCATTCCTTCAGGATATATCTGAAAGGCGTATAAAAATAACTCAGATCCATGTAGATATAAAAGGAGCCTTATTGACCATCGTAATTTATATTTGGTAGAGTGAAGTAAATGCTGTAAAATAAAATAAATAAATAAACAGAAGTAGATTACATTGAGGGTATTGCTGACAGATTAAATAATAGCGCCATCTACTATTGTTTAAATGGAACTTAATTGTAGCCATGATAAAAATTTGCTCTCACTTGGCATTCACGAGTGATCGACGACGCATGGGCGCCACGATAGGGGTAAAGTACCACTGTTACAGGGAAAAAGAATTTATACACTATTAACTAGGGTAGTAGTAGATACGTATAACTTACAAGCATCATATCCGAGGCTCCCGAAGGCCAGCTTGGATCGGAGACCAGTACAGCGTTGAGCTCCGGTGATCCTGTTAGGTACCAAAAACCGGGATCCTCGCCCGGCTGGGCGGGGCGGATCAGACGCGTCGTATAGTGGTTAAACGCGCAGAAATCATACGACCCTGTCATAGAAGAATTAGTTATTACTAATCTGTAGTGGAAGAAAGAAACTGACAAGTAGTTTTTGAATTATCCATGTTATATTTTTTCTATGGCGTCGCGGCTCGCCACCCCTCACGTTCAATCTCCTGAAATGGCGTAAAGTGGATTGCAGAGTTTCATTTGGCCACGCCAAATAGATGTTCGTAATCTCTGCCTACCCCTCTGGGTTACATACGTGAGTTGTTCAGTGTAGGAAGGGAGATTAGGTAGATATTCCTTTTTTGTATGTTCTCTCTCTTATTAAGGTAGGCAACGTATCTGCAACCTTCTCTCTTTGCACTTCGCTATTTTTAGCCGACTTCAAAAAGAAGGAGGTTATCAATTCGACTGTTTTTTTTTTAAATAGTATAATCAGTTTGTGGTTCGCTTCTTTGGCACCTTATACTATTAAATACCTCTTATTAATTTAATTTCTTCTTTAGTGAAGCGCGGCAATCTTGAGATGTTAAATCCTTGCTTTTTGCTGTAGTCTTCCATGACCTATTCAATGGACGGCGGCCAACCTCCTTTCTTGGAATATATGGGATGCGAGTAACGCCCTGCCTATACAGATAAACAACTTTTTTTATAGATATCGTCTTTATAACCAATCTTGTTTAATGGATCTAATGGATTGGAATGTTTTAACTGTGGTAGACGCCAGCAACAACATCTGTTGCACGAATTGGTCAGCTCGCCCGATGCAATGTCACGACCACACAGAAGACAAGCGTCAAGTGGAAGCTGTTCCGCGTTATGTCTGATGAGTGTGGTGCCGGAGGCCTAATTTAAGTCTTCTTGCCCTTCCCATCCTATTCTTTTAAGGAAAGCATGGAAAGGGGAAGATTTGATGGGGACGCATAGAAAGGGGAAATACTCTTTACGATAGTCTACGTAAGAGCCATCGATATTTTCTTCCTTTGCTGTAATATATCGTTGATGAAGTAACTACAGGTGATTTAAATAACATGATCGTTCAAACTTACAGAGTGTTGCAAACCCAATTCTGCTAATTCTTCGTCAGCGGGTGTTAATGGTTCTATCCAAAGTAGATTATTAGCGAAAGATACTTTACCTACAAACCAAAAATATGGTTACTTTTAGGCATACTAGCTGTCGCCCACGAATCCGTCCGCGCGGAATTAAAAAAAAAACATTATAAGTAGCCTATGTGTTCTTCAAGAATATGATCTACAACTATGCAAAATTTCATCGAGATCTGTTGAGCCGTGGAGATACCTTCAAACAAACATCCATCCATCCATCTATAGACGCAACCATACAATATTTGTTTCGACGATTTATATTGTTGTGTACGAAGAGCCTAAGAGCCAAGAATACTCACCATGTTGCGAAGGTCGATAGTATTTCTCGTATATTCTGTAAGCTTTAGCGTGAGCGATAAGTATGTGCTTATTGCACAAATAAGTGCCGTAGATAGGTTCTTGAATACCAGGCGCTATAACACCACTGTTGTAGGCAAAGTCGCAAACTGATATAGCTTCGTTTATAGTTATCCAAGTCTTCACGCGATCGCCGAATAGAGAGAAGACGTAATTAGCATAATCGGCGAAGTAATCAGCTATCAATGGATTTGTCCAACCACCTAAAAAAAATTAGAAACTCTTGAATTCTCGATATGTGTACAGCTGATAACGAAGTCTGTTCTTAGATAACATAGAAAAAGAATGGCGCGGACGCCGCACGATTCTATTTTCTAGCGGTCGAGTGGTGATACCGCCATGTACAGACCATTCCACAACGCGGCACACACAGTACAGTACGCGGCAGTACGTTAGAAAGCTATCGGAACGATAACTTAAATACCTATATGAAATAGGCCCGCGCGGTTTCTAAGCAATTTAAAACCCGCGCGGTTCCTGCCGTGTCTGAACTGTGTCGTATATACTAGACGGCTGCAAATATGTAAACGGTAGCTGTATCTCTCCGTGTGGCGCCAACTTGTAGATTTCAACAGTGGTAGACGCCAACTACAACAATATCTTTTGCACGAATATGGCGGCTCGCCCGGTGAAATACCACACAGAAGACAGGCGTGAAGTAGAAACAATTCCGTGTTTCCTCTGTTGAGTGTGACACCTTATTTTAGTCCCTTTTCCCTTTCTACCCTTGAGGAAAGGATAAGAAGGGGCAGAGGACTAGACGCATAGGATGGGAAAATATTCTCTTTTTGTGTCCCCACCTCCGTCGATTAAAGGTAAGCAACGCATCTGCAAATGCTGATATCTATGAGCAGCAGTCGATTTGCTATTTCGGCGAATCAGGTGGCCGCTCGCTCGTTTGCCCACATATTATATAAACAATGTAATATAGTTATTATGTTGATGTGTATCATAACTCATTAACTAACCTAGATCTTGTATAGGTTGCGGTAAGTCCCAATGGTATAGCGTTACTACAGGCTCAATTCCCTTCGCTAATAGTCCGTCGATCAGCTTATTGTAGTAGTTCTTACCATCTTCACTTTTAATATTTATAAACCCAGTTGGCAGTAGACGTGGCCATGATACTGAGAATCTAAATTTAAAGCAAAAAATACATATACATACATAAATTAAAAAATAAAAACCGTATCTAAATGCAAAATTTTGATTCAATCTTTAACGTGAGTATCCATTGCTGTACAAAAAATATTATTATTATTCTCATTTCTGAAAATATTAAAAAAAACTCAGACAAAAATATTTTTTTGGAAAAATGTTCCGGCGTAGTACGGCTGAAGTCTGGATTAAGAATTCATTAAAATGGATTAATGAAGATTGGATTATTAATTTATTTCAAATGTCTTGGCGACTCCGAACATCACGCGAGTTGTTGCGGGGAACGCAATGTTAGGGCGTACAGGGATGCAGTGGAGGCGGCAGCAATCAGTGACCTTGAGCCTCTATTAAGATTGACGCGCCCTTTGTCTATATAGCCAGGGTGGACTGGTTGAGACCGGCTTGGTGAAGGGAAAGGCCGCCCTTGCCCACTACACCACACAATATGATGGCCATCAACTCGACCGTTGCATCGCGCGCGGACGGCTCGCCGTCACCTCGCGTGCCGCGTGCCTTATGCGAGTGCATGCCGCGGAGATAGCAAGGCGAGGCGGTGCGGCGGCGAGGAGTGGACGATTGTCCGTTAACCTTTAGTCATAAATAAAGTGTTTATCAGTTTATCTACTTTTTAATACCTATAAAAGTGAAGTCCTATATCACTGGCTATATCGATGTCTTGCTGCCAGTTGTGATAAGAGTCGGCCGCTACATCTCCATTTTCTTTATTCTTTACTGCACCAGGATTGGTATGCACAAACCTATCCCAAATGCTCTCGCCTTTATCTATAAACGTAATCACAAGAACATTACTTACTAGTCGTCTATGGTAGAGCCCACAGCAGTATTAGCTGCACAACCGGCCCTCCCGACTGGCGCAATATCACGACCACACAGAAGACAGGCATGAAGTATTTCCGCGTTTCATTTGATGAGTGTGCCAAATGTCAAATTTTAGCCCTCTTCCCTTTCCAACCCTTTTCTGATAAGAAAAGGATGGGTAGGGGAAGGGGATTTGGTTCTGGAGTGGACTTAAAGGGAGGGAAAATATCCTCTTTTTGTACTTTCCCTCTTCTACTCATACAGATGGGTAGGTTGCGTCTTAGCTATTTTGATCAAAGCAGGTGGCCGCTTGCGCTTTTACCATCTTCTATTACAAAGAAAATCCTGTCGGATATGGTATAGTATATAACTATAGTTTGTAATTACTAAATCATATGTATTTTAGCCGACTTCAAAAAGAAGGAGGTTATCAATTCGACTGATTTTTTTTTATGTGTGTTACCGCGAAACTCCGCCCCTGGTGGTCCGATTTTGATAAAAATTATTTTAATCGAAAGGAAGTGCTTGCAGATGGGTCCAATTTTTTTTTTTAATAACTAGAAGACTAGTAGATTTTAACTAATATAAACGTAATATATTACTTGAGTCTCTTACCACTAACGTTCCAAGCCCCTTCGATTTGATACGCAGCAGTAGCGGCGCCAAATATAAAACCAGAAGGAAATTCCCTTGGGTTTTTACACCAAACAGCACTTACTAATACACTGTTAAAGATAAAAAGAAAATGAAGTCGCTGAATTCTTACATTTAAATCAATAAATTTCATTTAAATCAATGATTCTCAAAGGTCCAGGTCGATCTTTTCAGGGTAAATGGATGATCTGGAGTATACTATAGCAGGAAATAAACAGGGTTCACAAGTTGAAACAAGGTTTCATTGAGTCAAATCAAATTTTAAAAGACTAAAAAAGATTGGAAATCTCTGTTTTGAATGCATTCGAAATACTTTTCCTGTAACTAAGGTGAAAGAATTTGACTCCGTACACATTATGAAGATTAATTTTATTTGATATAAAATTTATTGATGGTATTATTTTATGAAAGAAGTGATAATATGTTTTATAAATACTTAAGTAATAAACATGTATCTTATAATTACTGTAATCGTTTTATGATTCGCTTTCTGCGTCATAAGACTGCACAATCTTATAATGCGCATGTTTGGATGGATAGATGGATATTTGTTAGAACTTATCTCTAGAATGGATTAACGGATCTCGCTGAAATTGATGATGGTATAGATGTAGAACACGGTCTGGAAGAACACATAGCCTATGATCCCGGAAATGTATATGGTTCCCGTGAGATACGTTTGATTAACACATTTATTCGATAACTATGCAACGGATCAACATGTAATATATAAAATTCTCCTGTCACAGTTTTCGTCACCGTACTCCTCCGAAACGGCTTGACCGATTCTCATGAAATTTTGTGAGCATATTCAGTAGGTCTGAGAATCGGCCAACATCTATATTTCATAACCCCCCCCCCCCCATTTTTTTTTAACTGCGCGCGGACTGAGTCGCGGGCGACAGCTAGTATCTTATAGAAATTTGGCTCAGGTATATAACATAGTCTTAAGTAACTCATTTTCCGACGTTCTTACGGCGAAGGAAAACATCGTGATGCAACCTGCACATATCTGAGAAGAAATTCAATGATATGTGTGAAGTCAACCCGCACTTGGCCAGCGTGGTTGACGATGGCCTGGTCACCCCAAACTTGGGGTAGAATCCGAGCTCCTCAGTGGAGACGTCTAGTGAGCTGATGATGAATTAACTCATATCATACTATAGCCTATATCACCCGGGTATAGTGTATCTTCACAACAGTGAAAGAATTTTTAAAATCGATTCAATGGTTTCGGAGCCTATTAAATGCAAAGAAACAATTAAATTTTTCTCTTTATAATATTAGTACAGATAATTGCGTATCATCATCTCCCTGGTCTTTTCCCACTCACGTGGTGTCGGCCCACAAGGTTTATAAACCTTAAAGTTTTAGCTTAAGTATTTACAGCCGGCCGCCTGTCACCAACACTACTTGGGAGGTAATAATACATACAGATAATCGTGCATATTAAAATAAAAAGAAAAAACAATTATTATTTTATATTATTATTAAATTATATTGAAACAAACAATAATAAAAATAAAAACACATACACACACACGCATACGCGCGTGAAAACACACACGTGCGCGCTCGCGCACTTGTACAAGCATACCGTATAAATAAGTACCTATTTAAGACTTAGATTAAGAGAAGGCACTACCTCCTGTAACACAGCCCCCCCCAACCTACCACAGGAAGCAGAGTCCTAAGAAATTGTAAAATGTTGTAGATCAATAATTTTTTTTATTACATTTTTACAAATAATCTGTTGTAACACCATAAAAAAATATATAGTCTTTTTAAATCGTGAATTTTTAATCAGTCTTCACTATTTTTGCAATATATTAATATTAATAAATGACTTACGTAATTAACATAATGTCTAGACAACAAAAAAATTGCATACTAAGATACAAAAAAACTATATAAAACATACCTGAACACGGCCGTTTTAAAATAAAACATTTTTAAACAATAATTACTATAAATTACAAATTATCATATTTTTGCGAGTGGACTGCTTCCATTAAAAGTTACGGAAACACTGACAAAGGATACTGTTAACACACTTATATATTTAAGGAAGATTTTGGAAGTTTATCATTATATTTAAATCTACATATATACATGATAATAAAATTTAAAATGTGTGTATGTAATATCAAAAAAAAAACTTATTTCGTAAACACGATATTTGCGTTGCTGATTTTTAAATTTTTTGTCTGCCTGTCCGCAAGGCCACCTTTATTATATTACGTCTAATCTCAAGAACGGTTGGACCGATTTTAATGGAACTTTGATGGGATGATAGCTGATTAATAAAAAAACTATTTCAGATTCACACTCGTGTCTCCTTGTAAAAATTAAAATTTTTGATAAAAAAAATTAGAAATAATCTAACCTTTATTAATAAAAAAAAACGTGCTTTAGAATACATTCTAAAACATGTTTTTTTTTTGGAAAAATAAATAGTAATGTAAAAAAGGTAATGTAGATTGAAATTCGTTTTTCGATGTATATAAGTTTCGTGGTATACAAGTAAATTGAGCTCAATAGACTGAAGAGTAATAAAATTGATGTTTGCATTTTTAAATGCTCTTTTATCGCGTACAAAGCTATGATGATGACAAACGCAAGGAATCTCAAGGAAACAATTTTTATATGATAATAAACCTCTATTTTAAACTACTGTAATATTTTTCAGATATCTTAACGGCTCTTAAAACTTCGCGCGAGTCGCTGCGTAGAACACAACATTGTGTTTCGGTGTGAAGCGGGATGCGGGTGGAGGGCACTACGTAGCGACCCGATGACCTTGAGCCGCCAGGATATTTGAATAGACTTATACTATACCTTTAGCATTTTTGACTGTAGTTTGGGACTTACTTGTATATGTATGTATCGTGGTACCCGCTTATTGTCATTGAATTACTTCATTTAAATTTAAAATAACAGGCGTAGTGAGGATATAATGGATAGCGCCATCTGTTGGGTGTTATTTAAAACAAAGATTTTTAAAATTTTCAAGAAAGCTGAATAATCTTGAAGTTTTATTTCATTAATTTAGAATTTTAATTCCTACGTCAACTTTATGTGATTTGTGCAGATGACTCCCAATAATACTCAAGGGAAGAAGACTAGCCAATTGACACCTCACTTAAAATCTGTTCAGTTGTTTAGGCTTTAGACCGTCACAATGGAATATACATACATACAGACACTCATGTATAAAAAAAAACTTACATACGAGTTAAAATATTCCTCTCTTCTTCAGTCGGGTTATAAATAAAGTAATGCAGCAATTGATAAAAAAACACATTGGTACATAGCGGGTACTAAATCCGGACCTGTATTTTAAATTCCGGTGCATAACCTCTGCATCACCGACACTCTCAAACCTTTTATTTTAAAATAAACTAGGTATCGCTCGCAACTTCATCCGCACGGAAATAAAAAAATCATAGTAAGTAGCCTATGTGTTCTTCCACTATGTTTTACATCTATGCCTATAGATGTAAAACATAGTCTATATCTATATACCTATAGATCTGTAGAGCCGTTCTAGAGATACCTTTTAAAAAACAAACATCCATCTAAATATTCGCATTTATAATATTATTAATTTATTGGCCATCGAACTTAATGGAATAAAATGTAAATATTAACCCAATTACCTGTGCAAAAAATATTTAATTTAAAGCATCGCGATCTCTTTAATCTATTTTACATTTTCATTTAATTAAAATTCAGTTGCCCTCATTTGCAGTATTCCTGTTACATAAAAATTTGCACCTGGCAAGTAACTTAAGTTCCTCCCCTTGATGACTGTACGTACATAGTGAATGTAGAAATAAAATTATAACTAGGGTTACCAGGTCGCCAAACCTACTAGCCGGACAGACCAGCCAGTTTGGCCGGACATTTGGGTAGAAAGGTCGGACACCCTATATTATTAGGTACACTCTCGTTTGGGAAATGTAAAAAGCCTAACAAAATCCTGAAAACCGTTTATTTTGGCCGGACACGCAATCAAAAAGCCTACCAATGTCCGGCTTTATCCGGACGTCTGGCAACACTAATTATAATTATAATTAGTTTCATTTTAGTTTGAAAATATGGTAAGAGCGTTATAATTTAGAAAAAAAACTGCTTGCAACATTTTAAGATGAATGACGTTTACAGAAGACGATTAGTTGCATCAGCGTAAAATTGCTAATATTCTGTGTGTAGGCGTCAACCCAAATTAATATTGTTAGAAATGTGTATGGACATTCACAATCACAATTTGTCGTCAGTTTTAGATATTTGTTATGCTTAAAATCTTCGATTTACAATATAAATACAAAATTATCGTTATCGAAGCTTAAAATATTTGAATTAAAATACTTGCAATGTCCGCTCTATTAGTTACGTTATATTTGAAGTAGAACCAAAGTATAATGCGACAAATTTATCTGGTCCGGTAAGAGAGGCGCTGGTTTCGCGGTTAATTCTGTGTAAAACCTACATAGGCAATATGTATAGAAAATTACGTAACTAAAAATACGACAAAACAGTTATAGTCACACTAGGACAGTGATTATTATCAAAAAAGTAACATAAAATATATATTACAGACAAATATCTAAACTAGAACATATCGGGTACATTTAATAATTTCCGATGTCTAGCTGCAAAAGATTTCGATGACCGCCATCTTGGATATGAAAACATCATGGCGGCGATCGATATAAGGATTATAGGCAATGGTACATAAAACAAAACAGTAGAATAAAGTTCAGCCTTTGCGTTGTATTTATCAACATCCAAGGAATGACTTCTGATCACTTTAGCGTAGTATTTCGCTGAGGCTCGTGGTGTTCGTGTACGTTTTGGATCTGTCACGTTGACATCGTACAAGCCGAATTTGACACTGAAATGAAAAAAAAAAATGTTACATTTAATTAATTCGAACATTAAAGTATTAATCTATATCTATATATATAAAAGAAAGTCGTGTTAGTAACACTATTTATAACTCAAGAACGGCTGAATCGATTTGACTGAAAATTGGTGGGCAGGTAGCTTAGAACCAGGCAAAGGACATAGGATGATTTTTACCCCGTTTTCTATTTTTTATTCCGCGCGGACGGAGTCGCGGGTAAAAGCTAGTTTTATTATAAAATAAGGAATTGTATAACTAAGAAATTCGGACTTATAAGAGATATTTGAGTCAAATTGATATTTTAAATTTAGAAACTAGATAATTTTCAGTCAAATAAATAACAGTAAGGAGTCATATATTTCAATTTTCCTTTTTTTTATACCATAAGATGGCAAACGAGCAAACGGACAACTGGATTCGCCGCAATAGCGAGACGACCGTTGTCCATGGACATCCGCAAATGCAAATGCGTTGTCTACCTTTAATCAACGGGAAGGAGCCGCACAGAAAGAGGATATTTTTCCTTCCTGTGCGTCCCCTCTTCCGCCAAATCCACTTTGTATTCCTTAACCTTCCTTTGTATTATTTACTTTCTTTAATTTTCATTATTTGTGGCAACTTAACAAGTACAATTTATAAATAGAGATTTATGTTGTCATTTGACATCATAGTAAACATTTACCATATTTTAGAAACGCTAAAAAATATTAAATAAGTTATAGTTAATCAGCAATATTCTAAAATCAATATGCATACTTGTATCCGTCGCACCATTCAAAGTTATCTATCATTGTCCAAGCGGTGTAAGAAGTCACATTAACTTGGTCCTCAGTTATTGCCAGCCATACCTGAAAGAAAGAAGAATATATTTATAATAATAAGTAGCTGTTCACTTGCAATTAAAAGCAGAAAATTCCAATAATTTTGCTACACAAAAAAACTTTGTTTTGTTTACATTGCGTAAAACTTTCAATTGAAAATGTCTAAATCCAAATGTTCAAACGACAACGAAGACCTTCGCTATTTGAGAGTTACTGTTACCATGGCAACCATCCATCTTTGATGCTATTGGCTTGTAATTTTTGCCCCTTTCTCGTATAACAATTTGTTTTAATTTACTCATCCCCTTAAGTTATTACAAAAAAGATTTTTTCAAAATTATGTCGTGATTGCTAATATCGTGCGTTACAAGTGTATGCTTTATTATATTACTATGGGTAAGTTATATAACTCTGGTGTTGGCACCGACTAGTGTTAGACCCGTCGGAACTCTGCATCAGGATAAGTCAGACTAATAATCTACACTATTTGCTCTTCCAGAGTCCAGAGGGTGTTTGACATATATGTATATCTAACTTCAGCTATATTCATACAGACGTTCTGGAGATACCTAGTATTAAACATCCATCCAGCCAAACTTGGGCATTTATGACATTAGTAAGAAGTAAAATTACTCACAATCACAGCTCATTTGTCACTGCCAATGAAAACGGAATAGCCATATAAGAACATAGCGGTTTTTATTCATAAGTAGCTTTTACCCGCGACTCCGTCCGCGCGGAATAAAAAAAAATAGAAAACGGGGTAAAAATTATCCTATGTCCGTTTCCTGGTTCTAAGCTACCTGCCCACCAATTTTCAGTCAAATCGATTCAGCCGTTCTTGAGTTATAAATAGTGTAACTAACACGACTTTCTTTTACATATATAGATTTAAAATCGTTCGTAAGCTCTTGAGCACGAATGTCTGTCATACAATAAAGAGTTATACACTGAGTAAAAGTTAACTCACCTGTTCCAAATGATCTTTGTAATATTTGACTCTAAAGTCATCGTCTAATTGGCCGCTAAAGGAAGACACACCGTTCTCAAGTATCAAGATCTCGACGTCGCCGTACGTCTTCTTTAACCAGACCAACTTGTGACGTAGTCCTGGAGCGTACGACTGTAATAAAAAAAACTCTTTTAAACTAAATCGAGTGTCGGTGGCAGTGAATGGGTGATGACCCTAATAAAACAAATAAAAATTAAATTTTATGGAGGTAAAAATTAATAGCAAAAAAATACTTTACATTACTTTTACAATTTTTTTTAGAATTACTAAAAATTAAGACAAATAATACTAAGTGTTATCAGAGTTGTCAGTCGGGGTTATTGTTTTTTACTAACAGTGTAGTTTACTAAAAGTTGTTTAGTTTGAAATAGATTAGTACAGTCGAATAAGCGAGAAACCTTTGAGTCACCATAACAAATTGCGGTCTCTTGGGCTCTCGCTTATCCAGTTTTGACTATATAGTAGCAAAATATTACCCATAACCACATAGACGCAGCCTTCTTCCAATCCGGTTTGACGCTCATGACAGCCCCGAGCTCAACAGCGCCATCTTCCAGCGGCCAACTGCCGAAACTCTCGCCATCTTTCGCCTTACGTACAGTCCGTGACGTGTAGTAATTCATACCGTAATAGTCATAAGTACCTGTGTTAAAAAGATAAAAATAAAAAAATGAAAACTAGTTGTAAATATCCTTATTAACTCACGCAAATTAATATAGTCCCACAAGGATCCTATGACAGTTTTTAATTATACCTTTGATAAGATCAATCTCTTCGTTAGTGAATGGCGGCAGTCTTGAGCGTACGAATCCTTGCTTCTTGCTATTCTCTGCTATTATTCTCTCTATTTCTGGAGGCCAGCCGCCATCTTTACTGTATATTGGATGGGAATACATTCCAGTCTAATAACAAAAGAAACATATTAATAAAGACTACATGTATAAAGGCGATTGTCGCAATTTTTCCTGCTAGGCCTACTGAGATAAAGTTGTATAGTGCCATTCAAACTTCACAGTGACTTGTAATTTCGCACCAGATGATCCCCACAATTTTACGTAATAATAAGTGGCACGTAGTGTTCTTTCCTTCATCCGAAACTGCACCGCACAAACAGACGTGAACTAAAGTTGTTTAAATTGTTGTTAAAATCAAGACTTACCATGTATTGTCTAACCATTTCTGTTATTTCTTCGTCTTCTTCAGTCTCCGGCATGTGCCAAAAGATTTGATTTGTTAAACCAACTTTTCCTGTTACAATAATTTCCTTTTTAAAAGTGACATAAAATAAATACATTTATTACCACACATACAATATAAAACACATAGAAGACAACCTTGATATAAAGTGTCGCAAAAGGAAACCAGCTGAGCGAAGAAGGGACAGACTATACTGTCCCTGCGCTGGTTTTCGGCTGGCTAATAAGATATGATGAAACTAAATTGTTCAATATTACTGAATGGACCTTACCGTGATATTTAGATCTAAACTCTTCATCATAAATCCTCCAAGCTTTAGCGTGTGCTAACAACATATTTTTACCGCAAAGATAATTGCCGAATTCAGGAACTTTAATTCCGGGGGCAAAGAAACCAGTGTTATATGCTATATCACACGCTACAACGGGTTCGTTGACCGTTATCCAGATCTTGACACGGTCCCCAAATAACTTGTAAGCAACTCTAGCGTAATCCGCAAACCAGTCTGCGATATATGGATTTGCCCATCCTCCTGAAAGTAATGACGCCTGTTATTTTTGTCTGAGCAAATAACAGTAAATTATAAATTGCTATTTTAACACTGTTGTACGAGGGGAGGTCTAAAAGTTCGCGGAATGAAAGGGTTGTCAATGAAATATAACAATAAATTTATTTTTCCTTTTCAATATAATCACCCTTAAGTCTAATACATTTATTCGATCTATGAATTAATTTTTCTAAACCATCGAAAAAATATTTTTTGTCTTTGGCCTCAAAATGGGCCGAAATTGCCTCCTTCACTTCATTATCGTCGGAAAATTTCCTTCCCCTTAGCTCTTTTTTTAAATTTGGAAATAAATAAAAATCGCTAGGAGCCAGGTCTGGACTGTAGGGTGGGTGAACAAGTGGTTCGAACCCATGTGTGTGCAGAGCAGCCATGGCAACTCGGCTCTTGTGAACCGGCGCGTTGTCTTGCAAAAGCAACACACCCTTGGCCAATTTTCCTCGACGTTTTTCTTTAATTGACTCCTTTAACTTTTCTAATATGAGTGCGTAGTATTCTCCGGTTATAGTGGTACCTTTTTCTTTATAATCAATGAGTAATATTCCCTTACAATCCCAAAAAACAGTGGCCATCAACTTTCCCGCCGATTCTGACACCTTGAATTTTTTGGGAGGTGGTGTACCCTTTTTGTGCCATTGCATGGACTCCTGTTTGGACTCAGGTTCAAAGTGATGAACCCATGTTTCATCTCCAGTAACAATCCGCTCCAAAATCTGCACGGGCTCGTCTCCACACAACTCCAAAAAGTGCTTAGACGCGTCGACGCGCTGCTGTTTTTGAAGCGGCGTGAGCATTCTCGGCACCCATCTTGCACTGACTTTTGTCATGCCCAGGTGGTCGTGCAGGATACGCAAAATAGTTGTATCTGATACTCCAACAAATGCAGATAATTGTTTCTTCTTCAAACGTGTGTCTTCGAGTACAAGTTTTTCGACTTTTTCGACGATGTCTGATGTGGTGGCGTCAGCTGGCCGCCCAGAGCGAGAGTCGTCTTCAATTGAATCTCGACCATGTTTAAAAAGACCATGCCACTTATAAACCATTGTTTTACCAGGGCACTGATCTCCATAAACGGCTTCCATTTCATTTAAAATGGTTTGAACGTTTTTTCCTTGCTTGGTAAGGAATTTTATCACAGCGCGATGTTCAATTTTCTCCATAGTTGCAGTTTGCTTCCGGATTGACTTGTTCAGCAGGCGAGTACTCGTAAACGAATGGCACTATAGGGTTGAAATGTTATATATATACTAATTATGAGTGCCCAATTAGTATGACACTAAGCGAGCTACCCTATCCCCACTCCATCCCCTCCATTCCGCGAACTTTTGGACCTCCCCTCGTATGTAATAAATTATTTGATAAAAAATCTATATATATATATAAAAAAAAAATCGTGTTAGATTTGACTGAAAATTGGTGGGCAGGTAGCTTAGAACCAGGAAACGAACATAGGATAATTTTTACCCCGTTTTCTATTAATTAATTTTTTTATTCCGCGCGGACGGAGTCGCGGGAAAAAGCTAGTTAACAATAAAAAAGACATAAAATAGAATGTATTCAATTAAATTTTTATTTAAAGTAGATAAATTATTACCTAGATCCTGTATTTTCTGTGGCAAATCCCAGTGGTATAACGTCACTACGGGTTCAATGCCCCTTTTTATTAAACCATCAATCAATTTATTATAGTAATTTGTTGCATCTGCACTGATCTTATCAATAAAACTGGTTGGTAAAAGTCGGGGCCATGATAAAGAAAATCTGTGGAAGTTATTGACATATTATTAAGAACTATTGAAGTGCTGCAACTTCTCACTGATGAGTACAATTTAGTCGCTAATTGGATTGCTCTCTTTTGTAACATTTTTGAGGTTATATATATTTGTTTATATCTACGACAATTCTGTTGTGTCCTCTTGTGGCCTAAACAGCTGTATCTATTATGAGAAATATTTCCCTTGAAGTGTGTCACAGTACTGCAGGCGATTTTAGGACATTGCAATTTTTACAAACATTGCGGTCAAGATCGGGTCGGTCGAACCTTCACCTTGAATCAAGTTGTCATTCATCCTCTGAATGTGACTCGAATTCGATATGTTGTTAACTATTTCTTTTTATCTCTGACCTGTAAAAATGTAGTCCAAGTTCTGCAGCGATATTAATGTCATCTTCCCAGTTGTAGTAAGAATTGCAGGCAACATCTCCAGTGGCTCCATTTGTTATTATACTTGGCTTTGAATGCGTCAACCTATCCCAAATGCTCTCGCTTTTATCTGAAAAATAAGGCTGACTTTAATATTCAATCCGACTACTTTTTCTCAGTCACATTTCGTAAAGAAGAAAGTAAAGAGGAAAGAAGCTGAGATTAATTTAAAAATTACATTAATTAACATAATAAAACAAAGTACAAAAATTAGTCGACCGCCTTGTTAACAATCCTACTAATATTATAAATGTGAATGTTTGGATGTATGGATGGATAGATGGATGCTTGTTTGTCTCCAGAACAGCTCAACGGATCTCGATGAAATTTGTCATAAATGTAAATCATAGTCTGGAAGAACACATAGGCTACTTATTATGTTTTTTTTTAATTCCGCGCGGACGGAATCGCGGGCGACAGCTACTACATCATATTCTTTGACTGATATCTAGTATGTAGGTTAATAAAATTTGAATATTATTAGCACAAACAGTAATGAGATTGAATGTAGATTGAATGAATGGACTTAAATAAACAAAAAAATAATTACTATTATGTGAGAGAGATAAGGGACTTGAGATATTGCAGCTGATAGAGATGTATGGAAGAATACATTTGTCGAATCTCCGTAGGGAAATAGACAGATTGATGCTTAGTTTATGCCTGACAATGAGTTTCGTTTTGTCAAAGTTCTGAGTTTGGTCAAAACGCATATACGGTATACCTACTTCAAAATATCTTGCTATCTCAGTTTTGTAAAGGCGAACAACAAGGATGACATGTTTATATACTATTGCTTTGACACTGAAAACTTTTATGTTTACTTTATTTGTAAACTGTATTTTTATAACGTTTAAAATAAAGGACGCGTTTCGTTTATTTGAACTTAAATCAACTTTTACAACTGTTATTTATTATGTTCTGAATAATAAATATCTCGTTACTTTGCTCGTAAATCCTGACGTTTTCCTTTGTTATTGAATAAAACATTGTGTTACAAATTATCATATAAAGCCTGCTACATACCTTTAGTTGAAACTGCAGTCTTTAATTAACAGTTGAACTGTTTAGTTACAACATACATAAATTACTCTTATAGGCAATGTTGTAACTAATAGTTATAGGAGGGGAGGCGAAGCGGGGATTTTTGGGTTTACTCGAGCGTGGCAGTCAAACGTAAGGCGGAAACCTTGCACCTAACCCAGTATACCTACCATAAATTTGAAGTTCCATATAGAGCCGCACTTTTAGAATAGCTGGTCAGAATACTAAGTAAAAAAAATAGGTTATAATAAATACAAATTTCGGAGTGGCGTTATTTCCCTTCTACTTGAGCTTGAGCGCGGTACCATATGGAGCGTTTTATTTCTGGTAAGAGCACTTGCTCTGTTGCACTTGAGCACTATTAAATCGAATAGTTATTTTATCAACACACTGAACAGTTAAACTGCGCAGCTAAAACTGAACGTGTATAGCTGCCTTTACGATGGACTTTTTTTTAATACGTAATAAAGTTTACTCCAAAAAGGGGCAATTAGTATTTATTACAAAAAAAAACTGTTCATGTCTTTACGCCGCCCATTGTATTAACATCTACTTGTTACAATAATGTAATCAATGTTTTCTTTGTTATCATTACCGTAGTAGTGTCGAAAACAGGAAAAACAAACGAATAAATGCTTATGTAAAACCAAGGATGTGCTTTAAATATTTAGGGCTTTTACTTTTTAGCCGACTTCAAAAAGAAGGAGGTTATCAATTCGACTGTATTTTTTTTATGTGTGTTATTGCGAATCTCCGCCCCTGATGGTCCGATTTTGATAAAAAATATTTTAATCGAAAGGAAGTGCTTGCAGATGGGTCCCATTTTTTTGGTTTTTTTTTTTTAAATAACTAGAAGACTAGTAGATTTTGAATATAGCTTCAAAGTTTGTTGCGAAAATTAGGGACTTTTTGCTTTTTTGTATATTGTAATAGCATGTTTTGTTTGTAAACTTGTTTATTTCAAAGATGATGAGAGAGATGGCATTAATATGTGTTAAGACAATGGACATTCACATCTGAACAATTTTTGTTTGCAGTTGTTAAGTGCTTGTTGACGGCAGACAGATTCATTTAGAGGACAGAAACCTGGTGCACCGACCCTACGTAGGTGGGACAAGGTCAAGGAAATGATGATGATGAGTTGTTAAGTGCTTGACCGAAATATACACGATCACGTATGATCTCATATGTTAAAAAAAAGTTAATTTTAGCTTCATAATTAGGTGAGCTGCTTTAATACACTAAGGTGAATGAATGGATTCGGATTTCGAACATATGTGAATCTATATATATAGGGTGTCTCAGTAAGAGTGCACTTTTTAAAATTGAAATATTTTTTTTTTCATGCAAGTGGCAAGTCTGAAATTTTACAGTTGTCACCTCTGTTTATTCCGATTATTAAAAATGGAGCGCTTTTCGAACGAACAACACGTTATAATTGTGAAAACTTATTACGAAAATGGGGAAAATTACAGCCGAGAAAGTGCACCTAACGTGTCAACCATTCGAAGAGTGGTCAAAAAATTGATATGATAATAAGAATCCTTTGCGTCAACGTACCGGTCGGTCTCTGAAAACATTGCTACTGTAAACGAGAGTGTTGCCGAAAATCCGAAAACATCAATCCAACATCGTTCTCAAAAAATTAAATTTCACAATTTTTCGAAAAAAGTAATTTTCTCCGATGATCCATATGGATCCATGAATGGCTTCGTGAATACACAAAATTGTCGAATTTGGGACTCATAAAATTCTCATGCAATCCATGAGAAACAAATGCACCCCACAACGAGTAACTGTCTGGTGCGGATTGTGGTCAGGTGGCGTGATTGGACCTTACTTTTTTGAAAATGAGGCCGAAATTGTAGTGACTGTGAACGGCATTCGTTACAGGAATATGATAACGGACTCCTTGTGGCCTCAACTAAACGGTATGAATCTGGACAACATGTGGTTTCAGCAGGACGGCGCAACCTGCCACACCGCGAATGAAACAATCGACTTATTGCAGCAACGATTTCCAGAAAACATTATTTCACAAAATTTTGATGTCAACTGGCCACCAAGATCGTGCGATTTTTCTGTGGTGTTTTGTGAAATCTCGGGTTTATGCGAATAAACCCGAAACAATTCCTGAACTCTGATCGGAAATCCAACGCGTCATCGGTGAGATACAGCCACATATCTGTGCAAAAGTCATGGAAAAATTCATGAAAAGAGTAATGGCCTGTCATCGGAGCCGTGGGGGTCATTTGCCAGATATTTAATTCCATACTTAATCGGAACATGTCTTCTTTACAATACAATAAAAATATCACAACTCTGTCATAAAATACTTGTTTTTATTTTAAAATGAAAAAGTGCACTCTTACTGAGACACCCTTTATAAAAGAAAGTCGTGTTAGTTACACTATTTATAACTCAAGATCGGTCGAACTGATTTAGCTGAAAATTGATGGGGAGGTAGCTTAGAACTAGGAGATGGACATAATAACGTTTTTTATCTTGTGTGCATTTTTTTTTATTCCGCGCGGACGAAGTCGCGGGTAAAAGCTAGTATAGTCATAAGATGTTAGAACTCACCGCTTACATTCCAAGCTCCTTCGATCTGATAGGAAGATGTCGCAGCTCCGAATTTAAAACCGGGAGGAAACCTTCTAGAGTTGTATGCTGCCACCGCGCACACAAGCACACTGTTACAACAATAAATATTAAAAGATTTATAAAAAACTTATTGTATTACTCCAAAAAATACTGCTAGACACTGTTTAGTTAAACACGTGTTTTAACCCTTTGACCGCCGCTGGTTGATATTATTCACATCAACGTGGTTATATGTTTCACCATAAATATGTATCAACACAATGATATATAACTTTCGTTATAACCATAATACTAATCTATATATATAAAAGAAAGTCGTGTTAGTTACACTATTTATAACTCAGGAACGGCTGAATCAATTTGACTGAAAATTGGTGGGCAGGTAGCTTAGAACCAGGAAACGGACATAGGATAATTTTTACCCAGTTTTCTATTTTTTATTCCGCGCGGACGGAGTCGCGGGTAACAGCTAGTAAGAAATATTATAAATGCGAATGTATGGATGGTTGTTTGTTTGAAGGTATCTCCAGAACGGCTCGACGGATGTGGATTTTATTTGGCATGGATATAGAACATAGTGTGGAAGAACACATAGGCTACTAATTAAATTTTGTTTTTAACTCCGCGGGTACGGAGTCGCGGGTGACAGCTAGTGTTTCAATAACCATGATTTGTCAAATATCCCGAGCACATAAGATGAAAAAATTAAGTAAATCGAACAAAAAACCCATTAGTTCGACAACATGATTTCGAAATAAAACTAAATTAAGTTATTTTTTATAAATAATAAACATTAAAATATTTAAATAGCAACTCAGTAATTTACTCAGTTAATTATAGTTTTTTATTGTTGCAACATTGCCACAAGTTTATTTCGTGTGTGTGTATGTGTGTTTGTGTCATACACAATATTGGTTCAATTAATATAAATCCATATATATAAAAGAAAGTCGTGTTAGTTACACTATTTATAACTCAAGATCGGTCGAACTGATTTAGCTGAAAATTAATGGGGAGGTAGCTTAGAACTAGGAGACGCTGATACCTAAACGCGCGGCCATATTTTGATTGCAAGATTCAATCTTATTAATTGACTGCCATGCCCGAATAAATCACTGCTCCCCCCTCACACTAGTATCGTTTCGTTTCATCAATATATTTTATTCCTGAGTGTATAGAATAGTCTTTTTAAAATGTTGTTACATGTTTAATAATATTTATTGCGTATTATATCTGTAATTTGTTCTTCAGAATATATATCGCTATATATATAACCTGTCATGATGTATGGATCCGAATGTTGCGCTGTTAAAGGGACGGATGAAAAGACAGTACATGTGGCGGAAATGCGAATGTTAAGATGGATGTGTTGTGTAACAAGAGTGGATAGGATACCAAATGAGTATATTAGAGGAAGTCTGAAAGTAGCACCGGTAGTAGATAAATTGAGAAGTAAAAGGTTAGCGTGGTATGGGCCATGTTATGAGGAGGAAAGAATCGCATGTGGCAAGGAGAACGTTAAGTATGAGTGTGGAGGTACACAGGTAGAGGTAGGCCTAGGAAGAGATGGATGGATTGCGTGAAAGATGATCAAGAAGAGGGTGACAATGGAGATAATGGAAGACAGATTCATTTGGAGGATGGAAACCTGGTGCACCGACCCTACGTAGGTGGGACAAGGTCAAGGAGATGATGGACGCTATCTAAATACAAACTATCTATGCTATCTATATACAATAGAGGTTCTATATTTTGGTTGACAGCATTTTTTTAATGCCACTTACATTTAAATAAACACTTAAATGTTGTTTGACGCATCGAAAAATATACAAAGGTTAAGAAACCAATCTGACCCAGATATCAGTGAGCAAGAAGACACTTAAATATTTGTCGAATTTTATAGTAATATTTTTTAATCTAATTTTAACTATCTGATTATAAAAATAATAATAATTTATACAAAAAATAAAATAAAATAAATATTTTAGCAAACCGATAAAAAAATAAGTTACAGTTTTTCGTTTCGTGCCGTGAAATTCAGTTACACTTAAAAAAAAATTATAAACTTTTTCAAAGAAGAGTTTAAAAATATTTTTATACAAGTACTAGCTGTTGCCCGCGACTCCGTAAACGCGGAATTAAAAAAAAAAACAAATTAGTAGCCTATGCATTTATTCTTCCAGACTATATCAGAACATTTTTAAATATATGCCAAATTTCATCCAGTTACATGCAGTCGTTCATTAGATACCTTATAACATACATCCATCCATCTAAACATTTGCATTTATAATATTACTAAGATAAACAACGACAATGAAAGCCCATAGTCAAATTAAAAAAAAAAACATACCTTAGATCTACTGCTTTCAGCAACATAAAATAAATAAATAAAATATTTATGGTTAAAAAGAACATACCATAAAGCTACTGCTTTCAGCAACATCTCTTCAATTACTGAATACTAACCTAAAAGTTTATTACATTACGTCTCAAACTCGTTCCGTTACTCACTTCTGTACATAAAAACCTCAGTCAATCAACAATTTAGACTCAATGAATTGACTGTAGGCTACGGGAAGATTCGAATGACGTGATCAAACCGTGTAAGCTATCAGTCAACAATTTTTTTGCTGAATTGATAGACAAGTATCCTTTTTTCTTTTATAGCTCATGAATTTATACCCTAATGATCTAAAATAGTAGATTAGTTTGGATGGAAAAAAAAAATTTTTCATCGTCAGAATTACTATAATTTACTAAAATACTTTTCAATACAAATAAACGAGAAAACTGTCTCCAGTTTTTTTTTAATTTATACTCCACGCGGATCCTGTAATTATTTTTATAAGGCTCATTTTTAATGGATAAGCTTCCCACGATCAAATTTGACTGCGCAGTTAAAATTAAACGTGTGTGTCTTTAGTAACTGACTATTCACACTAATCATTTACTAGCTGTTGCCCGCGACTCTGTCCGCCTTGAATAAAAAAAAACTTAATAGTAGTAGCCTATGTGATCTTCCAGACAATGTTCTACATCTGTGCTAAATTTCATCAAGATCCGTTGAGCCGTTCCGGAGATACCTTCAAACAAACATCAATCCATCCATCCAAACATTTGCATTTACAATATTAGAAAGATAGCAAACAAACGTGTGGCAAACAAGCTAGCGGCCACCAAATTTTGCTATGTTAGTGAAGTGACCGCTACCCATAGACTGTTACAAATAACTATTTTGTCTACTTTATAGGACAGAGGAAGGGATGTTTAGGAAAGAAGAATACTCTTTCTTTCATTTACATTATCTAACTAATAAGTTTTCTAACAAGAAGTATTAATAAGGATTAAGTTTTCATTGTCAAACGTAACACCTAGACAGACAAAAAGTCAGCTACGGTTTTTTACAAGCGAATCGATTATCTATATAATATATTAGTCAATACAATAAATAAAATCAGTGTGTCTATACGTAGTACTAAAACAAAAATCATATTTCGCGAACATTCAATATTTAGAAAGAAAGAAAGAAAGATTTATTCAAAAGAAAAGGTGTTCATTCGACATGTGCTGCGGCGGGTACCGCAGCTCCGATTTACAATGAACCCTAAAATATGAGCACAGTAAACAACATAAAAGAAAAACTATAAATAAATATTTAGAATAAATACTCAGTAAAAGCTAGTTTATCTATATATATAAAAGAAAGTCGTGTTAGTTACACTATTTATAACTCAAGATCGGTCGAACTGATTTAGCTGAAAATTGATGGGGAGGTAGCTTAGAACTAGGAACTTTTTTATCTTGTGCGCATTTTTTTTATTCTGCGCGGACGGAGTCGCGGGTAAAAGCTAGTAATAAATAAATGAAGAACTGCTTAACTCACGTATGATCTTCCGGTGACGGCACCGACTAGTTTTGGACCCGTCGGGGTTCGGAACTTCTCAAAATAAACAATCTCCCTGAAGATGGACCCCTGTCCGAAACTAGTCGGTGCCATAACCGGATGATTATACGTGAGTTAAACAGTTCTTAAATAATTTAATTTTTTTGTCTGTCGGTCTGTCCGCAAATCCTCCTTTGTTTCGGGTAATTTCCAAAACAGCTGGACCGATTTTGACGGATGTGCGGGAGTAACTTAGGGTTTTTTTTTTACTATTCAGTACCGAAGAAGTCACGGGCAATCGCTAGTATTGAATAAAATAACTATATCTCAACTTCCTTTTTTTTGCAATCAATTTATAGACGTCGTGTGGTTTCCGAAATACATGTCTCTGTTTTTTTCCAAGAAAGTGAAATGTCAATTGTGTTAAATACTGATAATTTCGACCAAGGAATCTGTAGTACTCAGTACACGTCTCTCCGGACACCTGTATACTAACATCATGTTAACTAATTGAATTTAGTTTTTTTTATATCTGTGAATACGTTTTTTTAATAATAAATTAGTCTTTTGTATCATAAATTCTCATAGTAATTATTACATCTAAAGAAATAAAGCTTTTATATTCGCAAACATAAAAAAGTGGTCCTTTTAGTTATTGTAACAAATCATTCGGTTTTTTTGTGAGAAAAAAATTATTGTGTTCATTTTTTCAACCACAGTTAGGGTTGCCAACATTCTACAAAAGTAAACCCAAACTGTAGAAGCGATAAAAGACGACCAGTTACGTGTCTACTCTAGACTCCTTACAGCCGGAGCCGAAGCTCCTGAACGAAGCTTAGTTACTCATAAAGAGGTTTAGACTAAGCGCCATCTGCGCCCGGTCACCTCAAGCCCGGTGAAACTGTGAATGCCTGTTCAAGGTAAACAGTGACTGGTCAATCACAAAAACAAAATTTAGACTCCTTGCTAGATGATGAAAAAAAACTGTCTAAGAGTGACAGGTACTTAATAACTGATACAATATATAGAGGTAGATACTGAACAAGTTATAAATCGTGGTATTTTGGACATGTTTACTGTTTTTTATCGTATTTGATTGACGGTAGCGGTTGTTACTTGTGTTAGAAACTCGAACTAATAATAGAGATAAAATTGTATTATATCACTAAATATACCACATATGTACAATAAAAAATATTACATACTAGCTGTTGCCCGCGACTCTGTTCGCGCGGAATTAAAAAACTTGAGAGGTGTCAAGGGACACCCGGATGGAACGAAGTTCCTTTCGATTAATTAGTGAAGGAATTGTAATAATTTTTTTTTAATTTTATTTTTAAGTCGCGACACCACACTGTTCAATGCGAAATAGAAATGAAAATATCTGGCTTGCTTTCTATAAGAGAGAGAGAGACAGACAGAGAAACATGCGACGCCGCACAGCTTACAATAGCTTACTATAGCAAAAAGTGTCGTGACAACTTTTCGTAAGAATTTTTTCCGTCTAGCCCCCTTTCACAACGCGCGATAAGGAACTTCGTTCCAAAAACATAATAAGTAGCCTATGTGTTCTTCCAGACTATGTTCTATATCTGTTGATTCGAGATCCGTTCTCGAATCAACAGATATAGAATCCGTTCCGATCTTCTAACATCCATCCATCCATCTAAACTTTCGCATTTATAATATTAGTAAGATACAAAATACTCTGTACTTTGTACCTACTTTGTAACTGTAGTCATAGCAACGACTGCAAATTTCACGCAAAAAAGTCAACAATTAACATTTTTTTAAAAGATCTTATATATCTTACTAATATTATAAATGCGAATGTTTAGATGGATGGATGCATGTATGGATATTTCTTACCAATTAAATCCAGAACATCTGAACGGATCTGGATGTAATTTGGAACAGTGATTGTGAAATGAAACTACAATTTAAAGTTCATCTTTCATATATTTATGATATACTTCATGCGAGTGACTGCGTATTACATCTTTGTA
Source organism: Papilio machaon (assembly GCF_912999745.1). Classification (NCBI taxonomy): domain Eukaryota; kingdom Metazoa; phylum Arthropoda; class Insecta; order Lepidoptera; family Papilionidae; genus Papilio; species Papilio machaon. The sequence goes on from NC_060011.1 coordinate 1,230,694, forward strand.
ATATTTAGCGGACGTTCGTGGAGTCCGCGGTCGCTTGGGGTCCGTGAAGTCCACTTCGTACAGGCCGAATTTTGTACTGAAATGTAAAAGGAGAGATCACTGCAATCGTAATGTTTTATCTTGTCATGTGCCTGCTAACCAAAGAGGTTTAAATGTAATTCTTATTATAGAGCGGACATTACGAGTACTTTTTAATATCTTATGCATAATCACACATAATTAGTACCGCAATCTGTCAAACTATACAACTGAAACTGTACTTTGGTACATCTTTTTGATTATCCCATTTATTTCGTAATGTTTCGTCTACTCATTTATGAACAGGTTAAATGTTTGGTTCTAATTGCAGTACTGCACTATCTACTGCACTACCTCGCTGTTGTGAGCTCATGTGAAATTGCATTGTTTTCAACACATCTCTTGAATACTAAGAGAGAGATTAGTACTTTCCTAAATATTTAATACTTTAAATACTTACATATATCCGTCTGTCCACTCAAAGTTATCCATTAACGACCACGCGGTGTATCCGGTCACATTAACACCGTCCTCGTTGATCGCGAGCCATATCTATAGGTAGTTGATAAAAAATAATATTGTATTATATGTTCAATAATCATTGTAAAAAATACGAATGTTAAAAACAAATACGCCTTTTTAAATTCCAAACGAAGCCAAACAATAGCGTTTTTTTTTCGTCTTGGCTTAACAATAGCGTTCGAAGCTATTAAAATGTTCGTTCATTATGCGTACTGTGGGCCTAACATTTATATTTGTGACAATTGGCTTCGTATTGTCCAATATGTCAAAATTAGTTTAGTTTTGGTGTACTTTACGCCCGATATATTCCGACGGGGGTTACAAATTACAATTATTTGTTATATGCCCACAGAAAGGATTGGTGCCGGTTTCTGTTCAGTTATTACGGATACCTTTAACAACAAGTTAAATAAGCAATTAGCTAACGCGTAGCTTTCGATATCAATACTACAGGGTATGTTCCAATATGCACTGCGAGCACTGCACAGTGCTATCACTGTAGAAAAATTCGTTCCGTTATGGACTGCCAGTATACTGTCGCAGTACCCTAGGGAAATATATGACGTCATAAATCGCCGCCATATTCTACTGTGAGCACTGGCGTTTTCGAGGTAAGGTACTCGCAGTACTTTGATCACGTGATCAGTCAAAACCACCCGAGTGCCTGACATCTTATAAACAAAGCTACAGTTTAATCGGAAAATGTTAAAGTTCTGTAATTAGTTTGGATTAATAAATAAAACAATGGAAGAATTGCAAAAATTAACCTTATTAGACTGTATTGATAATGAAAAACATATTCTTTTTTATGAAAAAGTACTTATTTTTATTACATTATAAATTCAATTTATAATTAATATTAATTAAAATATTTTTAATTTGACAGTACTCCAAAACAGTTTTTTTTAATGTACTAGAAAACTTGAATACACTCATTTGAATGTCGCGTCAAAAAATGCGGCTGACAGTATACGAGATTGCGTTCCGTTTTAAATCGTAACAGTATAATTGGCTATAAAGGAACGGCTTCACAGTATACTGAATTGACGTCACACTCTACAGTGGTCGCAGTGCATATCGGAACACACCCACAGTGACACCTTTTTGACATTGACAGAGTGACGTTAGTGGGCTGTTATAATTTAATTTAACTTTTGCCCCCCGGGGTCACAAACTTTATTAGTCTATAATAAATAATCAAAGTTTTTTTTTATTATTTAAAATAGCCTTATTCACTTCTAACATACCTGTTCCAAATGATCTCTATAGTATTTGACTCTGTCGACGTCATTCAGACCGTTCTTTCCTATGGCAAGTCCATTTTCTGTGACGAGAATTTCAATATCGCCGTAATTATCCTTGAGCCATTTCATCATATTCCTAAAACCGGGCGCATTGATCTATAAAAATCATTACATTTTTATTAGAAATTAACAGTTGTCCGCAACTTCGTCCGCGTAAAATAAATAAAAAATAAATATGGCCTATGTCAGCCGGACAGAGTGCTAAGTGTAGCTTCGTATTAGTGAAACTTTTTTTCAAATTGTTTCTGTAGTTTAGCAGCCTATTCAATGCAAACAAACAAATCTTTCCTCTATATATTAGTATAGATATAACTTTATCGACAGTTCAACTAGGAATTAAGTATTAAAAACAATCCAAAGAATACACTACGTGTATAATATAGTATCAGAATTATTATTATTATTATCTTACGTTCCGTAAGTTACTGAGACCAAAATCCCCGATATTGTTATCTCTTTTTTGTCAAAGATAATGACAGGGATGACGATATGTTCTATAAAAAGATTTTGGTCTCGGAAACCAACGGTTAGAAGGCTATGTTTAAATAACGCAATATAAATGTGACTAAAAATCTGTTATGAAAAAATGTTTTGAACACCTGATTTTTTTCAAAAGTTTTACTGGCTTTCCTAAAGACTTTCTTGAAGCGATGATTATTAATTGAATGAAAGCATACCCAGAACCAAAATGAATCCGTTTTCTTCCAAGTGGGATGTGTTTCGAAGGCTGCGTCCAACTCTACCGCTCCGGAACCCAGCGGCCAATATCTTATTACATCCCCGGTCCTGGATTTGCGGACTTGACGAGACGTGTAGTAATTGAAACCGTAGAAATCGTATGTACCTAACAATAATAATCTTACTTCTTACTAATATTATAAATGCAGATGGATGGATGGATGTTTGTTTGAAGGTATCACGGGACTCAACGGATTTTGATAAAATTTTACACATTTGTAGAACACATAGGCAAATTATTAAGTTTTGTTTTAAACATGCGTGGTGGAGTCGCAGGCAAAAGCTAGTTAGCTATAACTAACAAGGAATCGAAATAAAATAAAATACAGATTGTGATATTTTTTTAAACAAAAAAAAAATAGTGTGCTGAATTATCCACAACTTCGTCCTGCGAAGGAAAAAAATTTGAACTAAATATAGGCTGTCACCTTGGAATAGTGTAACTTCGCAACGGTGATAGTAGTTTTCAAATTGATTCAGTAGTTTTAGAGCTTATTCAATGCAAACAAACAGACATACAAACAATCAAATCTTTAATCTTTATAATATTTGGAATGAAAAAAAGAATTTTTACAACAAGCTCCACATTGATTCCACTAGTTAGTTAACTTTTATACGAAAAATAAACTAGTAGTGGCATTGAATGTATTAAGGTTTGAATTTGAATACATGTGTGATTTAAGGTTAATTATGAAGCAGAAAAAAACTGAATGGTTATTTATTGCCTATAACTGTGTAAATTAATTTCTATAATTATAAGGGAACGGTTGATTAACATAAAATTTAGAAGTAAATTTTAACTCGAGCTGTTTCCGGATTGTAATCAACTTGTAACTATGTAGTTAAAAAACCGGATTACTAACGAACGAACATAGATTAATAATATTTGAGTTGACACTTCTGGATTAAATGTATTCTATAGCCTAACGTGCCAACTCAAGTGCGTTAAGATGTCTAATAATAAGAATTATGTCCTAAATACCTTTTATAAGTTCAATTTCTTCTTTAGTGAATGGAGACAGTCTAGACCGCGGGTGACCTTCTTTTTTGCTTTTTTCTGCGATTAGCTTTTCTATCTGTGGTGGCCATCCACCCTCTTTTGTATAGATGGCGTGCGAGTACATTCCCACCTGTAATATATAATATGTATACTTTCAGATGCCCTGTTTTCACTAAAACACATGTACTGAAACATGTTAGCTCTGTCTGACAAAGAGGGTAATGTTTTTCGTTCGTATGTCAGTTTATTGGAACGAAGTTCCTTATCGCGCGTTGTGAAAGGGGGCTAGACGGAAAAAATTCTTACGTAAAGTTGTCACGACACTTTTTGCTATAGACGAATGAGCGCTACTTCACCATGGCAACGACGTGACAATATATAACGAAAATTCATAGAAATAAAATGTACTTCTTGTGACGACTTAAGTTTTTTATTCATAGAATAAACATTGGTTCCTTCACTAATTAATTGAAAGGAACTTCGTTCCATCCGGGTGTCCCTTGACACCTCTCAAGTTTTTTTTTTATGTATGTGGGTTTTTATGTGCCTAAAATTATATTAAATTGTATTTTAAAGAGAAAAGTAGGTTTAAAATCTTACCATGTATTGCCTTACTAACTCTGCCAATTCTTCGTATTCGCTCGAAGCGCCCTCTATCCAGAACAACTGGTTTGTAATCCCGGCTTTGCCTGTCAATGCAAGAGGAATACTAACAAAAAACCATCCAAAAACCTTGTCGAAAGTCTAAATAACTATAGTAATCTCAAAAACTTCAGAACATTCTTATTTATATTTAATTAATAATGACTCAAATGTGTTTGTTATAATTTTTTTTCTAAAAAAAAATCCAAAAAAATGGGACTAATCAGCACGCACTTCCTTTCGATTAAAAAAAAATTACAGTCGAATTGATAACCTCCTTCTTTTTGAAGTCGGCTGAAAATAACCTTAAAATATCATTTAAAAAGTAAAACATATATAAACAAACCATGATATTTAGGCTTGAATTCTTCATCATATATCCTCCAAGCTTTAGCGTGAGCTAACAAAATATTCTTATTACATAAATAACTCGCAAACTCCGGATCTTTTACACCGGGGGCGAAACTTCCAGTATTATAAGCTACGTCACATACAACGATTGGTTCGTTTATCGTCACCCAAGTCTTCACACGATCACCAAATAACTTATACGCAATTCTCGCGTAGTCCGCAAACCAGTCCACTATATAGGGATTCGCCCAGCCACCTATAAGAAATATGTAAAAATAATTAATAAATACTTTTTAAGCAATGCTTTTTGAAGATTGTGTAAATAACATTGATTAGCAGAGGAGAAAGTTGTGTGCACTTGTTTCAGTAGTGTTCGTGAAAAAAAAATAGCAATTATTTGCATAGACAGAATTGCAAATAAAAAAAAGTTGCAAATAAAAAAATAATTCACTTCAAAAGTTACCTACACATTGGTAGTTATTTTATAAAAAGGCACAACGTCAATTATATTTTATTACGTAATATCTAACTCACCCAAATCTTGCAATCTCTGTGGCAAGTCCCAATGGTAGAGCGTGACTACAGGCTGTATGCCTTTCTCTAACAGACCGTTGATAAGATTGTTGTAATAATCTTTGCCATCCTCACTTATTTTTTCACTAGTACCCATTGGCAGAAGTCTTGGCCATGATATCGAAAATCTACAAATAACAAAATCATTGAAAATAATTAAAAACTAAAACTAAGTTGTATTATAAATAACAAAAAGTATATAATGAAACCATACTAAAAATCATTATCTTAAATTTTAATCTAATAAAATTTTAATTAGCACTTGTAAGTATATTACGTTCTTCCTAATTTACTTTAAAACAATCTAATCTCAATAGCATTTTAATTTAATAGCGTAGTACATTGTCTTATTTACCAGACAATGTACAACGCTATTAAATTTAATATTACTTAAGCCCCCAGTGGGATTATTACATTATATTATATACTGTGTTTAATAAAAATTAATCGATAATAAAATATGGAGCGTTATTGTTAAGAAACCTGTCAAAATAAAATAGCAAAGTTGCAGTAGTATATTATGTGTAGATGTTTTTACGGTAGTTCTTACGAAATTATTTTTAACTAAATATTGCATTTTTTGTATTTTTATGGTATTTAATCTTATAAGATAAGTAAATATGATAATTCTAGTAGTAGATAAATAAATTTTAAGTGTTATGGGTCATTGATAACGACTTATGTTTAAGTAATCACCTGATATAGCAATCTGATTAAAACTCCCAAAAAGAGTAATTAACTATCAGAATTTAATCGCAATTTTAGTATGAAACAATAAATAATTTTATAGCCTGGTAACCTAAAATCTGTACCGGACCATAAACAGTAAACGATGATCAAAAATTTAGCCGATTTATAATTAAAACTTGCGCGCGACATTAATAAAAACTTATTAAAGTAGCTATGTATTCTTCCAGACTATGTTCTACATCGTACTAAATTTCATCAAGATCTGTAGAGCCGTTCTGGAGATACCTTCAAACAAACATCCATCCATCTAAACATTCGCATTTATAATATTAGTATGATTAAAAAATCATCCAAATATATATCACATATTGAGATATAAAAAAGTAAATAATAATCTAGACAAGTTTTTGTGTAAGCAAAGATATTATCAAAAAGGAAACATTCAAGGATTTTCATTCGTGCTTCGAAAAAATCGACATGTAATTTAATTTTTATATACGAGTAGTTGCCTTAAGAAATAATAACTTACATACATAATATTTCTTTAACAAAAAATAAAGTTTATTTTTATCGTAAATCTTTGTAATTCGGTGGTTACTTTAATTCATGTACTCCTTACGATACAATTAAATGAATTCAGAACACTTATGAATAAATCATGGGATTAAATAAAAAAAAACCTAAAAAATTTCTTACGTCCTGCAATTTAAATTCAAAGAGACTCAAATATTTTTAATATACATTTTATTCTATTAAATGAATTTGATTGAATCTAGTAAAAAAAGGACAGCTTGCACTGCTGTAGGTGAGTCCTTTTTTCCACTAAGCTAAACGACTGTAATTTCCATCTGTGGGTTCCGACTGCAATGATACATGATGCCGGAGTCCTAATTATAGTTTTATTTCCTTTTTTTATATAATAAAGTGGCAAACGAACAAACGGCCACCTGGATTCGTCGCAATAGCGAGGTGACCGTTGCCCATAGGTCCTTTTCACATTTTTCATAGGACAATCGCGTGTCAGCAGACTCTCGAAAAACTGTTGTAAATAAATCAAATAACTAATGTATCACCTGTAGAAATCCAATCCTAGTTCCGCAGCAATCCTGACATCTTCCTGCCAGTTGTGGTAGGAGTCGCAGGCGATGTCGCCATTGCTGCTGTCAATAATCACGTCAGGATTGTTGTGTATAAATCTATCCCAGATGTTTTCACCTTTATCTGTAATCATTACCGTTCGTACACTCATAAAATATTGTTGTTGCGGAACTTCAACTGTTAAAGATCTTTTAAGATCCGATTTATATTATTTTTTAATATTCACCGCATTCAAGCGTACGTGACCACTCATTTTAAGCATTCTGTCAAATATTTCATACGGTTTACGATCAATATGTCCGATGTTTTCACCGTTTTACCAATTCAGTCATGATTCACTTGTTTTCCTTATTTGTTCACTTAAAAACTCCAAGCAATGTCATTTGAAATTTCAGTCCGTGCACAGACTGAGTCAACTGCTGCTAGCCTACCGCTAAAAGCGATTCATGGGTGTCGGCTCTTAAGATTTTTTTTAAGCCTTATATTAGTTGGTTCGGCGTCATATATATTTAATTAAGTGTTCTTGATAATATAAAGAGCAATTTACTTACCACTTACATTCCAAGCACCTTCTATTTGATAGGAAGAGGTCGCGGCACCCCATTTGAAGCCAGGAGGGAACTTGCGGAGTTCACCGCAAACCACGCTTGCTAGCGCGCTGTAAAAAGTTTTTTCATACTAAAACATTTGACAGAAATTGGTGAAACTGTTGTTCTGAGGACGACAAAGAACGGTTTTTACCCTAAACTTTACAAAGCTAGCGCGTACCATCTTTAAACCACATCATCACTTCATCGGGTGGGATCGTGGTCAAGCGTTAGATTTATCAACTTAAAAAAACTATGAGGTTACAAACCTTCTTAAGGACCTGAAGGATTAATAAATGTTAGGTAAAAGTTTGATTTTGTTTTTGATTGGGCTTGTATTTATCGCTTGTACTTATATGCATTCATAATCGACAGTGTCCATTTCATGTCTGTTTGATTTTTTATAATAGAAGATGGCAAATGAACGGCTGTTACACCGAGGTGATGTCCATGGACAGATTTTGGTGAAAGTGAAACACAATACTATTATGGATGCGTTGCCGGACTGCAGCGATGGTAAGCTTACTCCTTGAAGGACCATATGTCGTACTTGTTTGGAAATACAACCAAGGACAGACCATTCCACAAGTTACAAAAAACCGCAATGTTGTAGAATACCAGCAATCCAACTGGTGTGGATTGGCCGGTGGTCTGTTATATCGTACGCTGATGAAACCTATTCAAAAACAATTTTCTTTCACAAACAATTCCGCGGAACAATCCCCCCTACATTAAAAACTTATCAAGTAAAGATTTACATATTCATTAAAGATATTGTAAATAACAATGACTGGTAAAATCTAATAACAAAAATTGTTATGTAATAATGCTACGATTTAAATTTTTATCATTACTATTAGTATCATTATCAACGTTTTAATCGTTATTATTTACTTCGCTAAATGATCGATAAACCAGTAAATAATTGTATTTTTATGTAATGATAAATTTTTAAATAATGAAATGTTCGGAAACGGTTTTAGCATATGCAAGAAAAAGAGAGAATCTTTTATATCTTATTTAGACTTTTAGGGGATGACTTTAGAAAAACTCCTTATACCGCTGGTCTTGTATTGACTACGTATCAACAGGAACCTCTGCGAAAAATGTCTAATCCCTTATACCCTTGGTAATATCATCATCATCAGCTCACTATACGTCCCCACTGGCTCGGAGTCTACCCTAAGTTAGGGTTGTAGCAAGGACTAGTCCAACACGCTGGCACAGTGCGGGTTGACTTCACACATATCTTTGAATTTCTTCGCAGATATGTGCAGGATGAATGTACATGTGTGAATAGAATGTCGAAAAACACATTGGTACATGGCGGGATTCGAATCCAAGAACCGCAGATTACAAGTCAAGTATTTAACTACTAAGCCATCGGCGCTCCAATATTCCAATTTCGATACAGGAATATAGAAAGAGATAAGAAACAAATTTCTGTGTTGTTATCTTACTAATATTATAAATGCGAAAGTTTAGATGGATGGATGTTTGTTTAAAGGCTCCGGAACGGCTGAACGGATATTAATGAAATTTTTCACAGATGTAGAACATAGTCTGGAAGAACACATAGGCTACTTATTAAGTTTTTTTTTTTAATTCAGCGCGGACGGAGTCGCGGCAGATAGTCATTAATACGTTTACGATATAACTGGAGGTCAAACAGTTATGTGGACCTAGCATGAATGTTCCTGAATTGCTTTCGTATCGACATCGTCAATTATTGAAAAAAAAAAAGTAAAAATTACTATGAGTACTCTTTGTGTGCGTCCATAGTGCGAGCCTAGCGCGGTTGCGACGACGGGCGCGAAGTATCATACATATGAAACGCGCCTTTGCGTCCATATTGTAGTGACTAAGGCGGAGGCCTAGTGCGACGGGACTGAGCGAGACAGCGCGCCTAAGTTTCAAACGCTTCTGTCCGCGCGTTTTGGCCCCACTACGGGCCTAGTCAGCGAGCGACCCAAAGCGCGGGTGGCGGAGGTAACAAACCAATTCAGTCTTGTCGCTCGGCGTATGCGCGTCTGTTTGTTTTGTTGGTCGTAAAATGGCGTTAGATACTGTAATGGCGAATTTTGTAGGGTATAATCTCAATTCTTCATATAAGTTAACAAATTCACCAGTTATTGCTCTTTTTTATTTATTTCGTGCACACCATCTCTAGTGTTCAACACCTCCCATGTCAGAATCGTACTGTCTAGTAAAAATAGCAAATCCTCGTCCATAATAGTTTACAACACCTGATATATATCAAAACGCTACAAGAGCTCGCGCCTTACTGTGGCCACCGCACGCCCCCGCTCGCCGCGCCCGCCTAGGCTCCAGTCACCGCGCTTTCAGTGTGGACGCACACTTTCAGAGTGCCGGCGGGCGCGGGTGCTAGCGCGGGCGCGTGTAAATCAAAATGTATGCAGACGCCATTTGCGTTCACAGTGCTCCCGCGAGCTGCGCGTCTTCATGAGGCGGGCGCGGGCGCGCGTGGCGCGGGAGTTTCTAATGGCTCAGTCCGCCCGTATCGTTCACAGTGATATAGCGTCTGTTAGGCGACTACGCGTGTGGTTCTAAACCATTTTGATTCACCCGCCGAAGCGTCGTCTCGTGTATTCAAAGAATTTATCCGGATACGTCCGTAAATCAGCGTATAATACATAAAATTCTCCAAAATTTTCTCTTCCTTTATTTAAATCGTGTGTGCCAAACTTCATATATTGAAATTTCCATTTCAAGTATGAATTTTCCATTAATAAAAACAAATCTTCATCCATGTCTTCTAAATACGTAGCAAAGTTTGAGAACGACCTATCACATGTGCAATGACACTCGTAGCTCGATCGCCACTGTGAATACGCAGACGCCAAGACCCGAGCGCCCGCGCCCGCCACCGCACCCGCTAGTGCAGTCTGAATAGTACCTGAGACTTTTGGTGTACTTTCCTCCCTATAGGGGGCGCTGCACAAATTATATAATAATACAAACTTTGTCGATAACGATACGATAGTCACAAATATTAACAGGACAGGACACATATTTTGGCAGTCAATAGGTTTTGAAACTCAAGTAAAGAAGTAAAACTAAAATTATTAATTTACAGCACGATAAAATTCTATTTATTTCAATCTTACGATGCAATTTGAATCATACAATTTTGTCAAATGCACAATGTTCATTTTTTAAATTAACTTTGTAATTTTTTTTATTTCCGTTGTTCGTTGAATATTGCTTCGTAGATACACCCAATCACGCTGCCCTACAAACTACCCTATCTTAGATATTTAAGGGTTAAATATTTATCTACCCGACTAGCTGACACCCGCGACTACGACCGCGTGGAATTAAAAAAAAATTGATAAGTATCTTATGTGTTCTTTCATACTATGTTCTACATTTATGTTAAATACTAGATTTTACCCGCGACTCCGTCCGCGCGGAATAAAAAAATAGAAAACAGGGTAAAAATTATCCTATGTCCGTTTCCTGGTTCTAAGCTGCCCACCAATTTTCAGTCAAATCGATTCAGCCGTTCTTGAGTTATAAATAGTGTAACTAACACGACTTTCTTTTATATATATAGATACTAGGTTTTACCCGCGACTCTGTCCGCGCGGAATAAAAAAATGCACACAAAATAAAAAAGTTCCTATGTCCGTCTCCTAGTTCTAAGCTACCTCCCCATAAATTTTCAGCTAAATCAGTTCGACCGATCTTGAGTTATAAATAGTGTAACTAACACGACTTTCTTTTATATATATAGATTTCATCAAGATCCGTTGTGACGTTCTTGAGTTACCTTCAAATAAACATCCATTTATTCATCTAAACATTCGTATTTATAATATTAATAAGGAGTAAGGATTGGTTTTGTACTTTTTAATTATTTTTATTTTTTATATTTAATATTCGCAAGTAGTAAAAAGATTACTAGTAAAAAGATTCAAAAATTTAAAAAAAACTTTGCGAGCTCGAAATCGTATCATTTAATATTGGAAGATACAAAAAAGGAACACTAAAAAAAAATTACAAAAATTCAATAATTATAGTAGTAAAATTTTGACAAATTACTAAAAAATCCAAAAGCACAAATATTTAGAACAGAGAAATTAAAAAAAAATATGTGGTTATAACTTAAGAAACTTTTTATCACCATCGAGTTTCTATGCACACTTACCAAAAGACGACCGCGCTCAACGCTACCATCTTGTACACTAATTTATATACACTTATCACATAATACACCAATCTATACCAACATGAGTCTCTACCAGATATTCAAATATCACATGTATTTTTACAGGACATAAGGTCTACTTTTCCTTGGCTAGTTTTTCGCCTAATCAAAATTAACAGTAGCGCTATCTGTTGATGAATAGGCAGTCAAATGCACATATCTACATAATTAGTTTAACGAAAGTAATTAATAAATAGATTATAAAAGCTGATAGATGTCCTAAAATAATATATATGGTGATACAAATATATTATGGGATCTGAAATACATATATTATTTAGATAGAGACTTCAAAAAAATCGATAATAATCATTTCTATATGTGGCTTGTATATCTTACTAATATTATAAATGCGAATGTTGAACACATAGGCAACTTATTACGTTTTTTTAATTCCGCGCGGACGGAGTCGAGAGCGACAGCTAGTATATGATATATGATACACATAATATGTATTATATTTTATAGCACTGTTTAAGAACAGAGCTTATTACAATTTTAGCATATGTTCTATGACATACCATTACAGAGACACGACTCAGTGTATTAATAACTTTGAACCGGTGGTTTATCCGTATTCGTACCAACAAACATGAGAGCGAAGTCAAGTTAAAAGTTCCTAGTACGAATATTTGCGACACGCGCCTTCGTAAATTCATCGACAAAATTTGTGTGAGATTTGTTAGTGTACTGTACGGCAGGTCGGGGCGCTGCACAAATGTTGGCGATGACGTTACGAAAACGTTATCGCATATATCACATACAATTCTGGCTAGGCCCACAGACGCCCATGACGTTCCAAACAGCCCTGAGCTAGAAATCATTGCAAACCGCACATTCTAGATAGGAGACTCGACCAACCATGAGCTAGAAATTGCGCTCTATAAATGAAAGAACTGATGGGATAAATTAATATATCATCAATTTTGTTTAATGGCACCTGTCATAAATAAAACATTCTGATTTACTACAATCAAATTGTTTTACTCTCTCTATCTGCGCAGACACCCACCACTCTTTCTTCCTAGTTTCAAAAAGTTTAGTTCATGATGTTCCAGTCTTTATATTTTTTAATTACTAACAATTCAAGTTTTTCTACAACGTTATCCGCAAGTTATATGGAACGCGCGAAGAACCATAGATTCCTTGGCCGAAAATATAACGATAGACGTCTTCCCGGACATCCTGTAGAATTCTTATTATCAAATGCTCATTGTATTGTAATGTATTTTATTTCGTTATTAAGAGTTTAAACAGAGAATATAAAATTATACGTTTAAATTAAAAATGTCTGTTTTTTTTCTACAGTATAAAAAGAATTAACTTGCTAGACCATGTTAATTAAAAAACTCTTAATTATTTTCCGCGTTTTTTGCATTTATTATGTAGTATAGTAAGCTCGTTGTATTCTGTTTTCGCTGTATACAGTACAATATGATTCAGTCAGGACCAATCAGTAACTATTGGATTAATTTTTTCGCCGGAGATTTAAGGAATATCGTAGCATAAAAACAACGGCTGTTATTTATTTGATATAGTCACCAACAAATCGTGAATGCCGCTCTTTTGTTATTTGCGTAGGCAAATTGTAAGGACTGGGCAAATTGCATATCTACCGAATTCATTCATAAAATTATTTATTACATTTCGTTGGGTTACATTTAATCGCAAATGAAGTGTTGAAAAATTGCCTAAATATAATGTCATTTTGTTTTCTCGTCATCAATTCTCTAGTGACCCGAGTCATTAACAGTTATCGGCACAGGTGGGCACAGTTAATCGAAAAGTTAACTTCGTTAATCGTTAATTAAAAAATTAACTTCGTTAATCGTTAAACCGTTAAATTCTCGAAAATTTAACGCAAGTTAAAGTTAATCGTTAACAGTTAACCATGCCAAAATTATACATACTAATTTCACACTTATGTGGCGACACTTTTTGAAATTGTAATTTGACTATACATTTATAGAATGTACACATTAGTATTAGAGACAAGTATGAATGCATTATAGTATATTTCATTACGGGTACGGAAAGCCTGTCATTGCAAAGAGTTCCGACAGTTGATTGACAGTTGGAACAAGTTGAATTACAGTTTCGCACGTGTACTAAACAACTATTTTTGATACAGTTGCGAAAAAATGAAGCAATTTAATAGAATAATAAAAACACAATAAACTCAACTAACTAAAATGTTTTATAACAACTAAAAGAATACAAACAGAGTTTTTTTTTGTTTTCTTCACCCATTCTGGGTAGGCAAAGGGAACTATGCCCAAACAACCAAGTCTTCAGTAGATTATTTTTATTGATATGAAATGAAAATGAAATTTAATGAGATGAAATGAAATGAAACCTAACCTAATTTATTGAATAAAATCATTAATAATCATTAGGAGCTTATTTTTAGAAATATTTGCATGAATCTTCAATGAGTTTTTTTTGTAAAAACTACGTGGTTGGTTTTTCTTTTTTTTTTGTTTTTTTTGACAGTTGGGAAAGAGAACGCACGAGTTTGGAAAAGCTTAAGAAAAAGCACGAATAAAAATGTGTTTTAATACAGTTGCTCAAAAAGTGGCGTATTGCAGGGACGAAGAGCGTTCGGAATGTGGGCTATTACAAACTCGTGCTTTTATATACTCGTAATGAAATATACTATTTCGAACCTTCTTTTGATTTTGTCCTGTTGGTCACGTCTTTCCCGGACGCTCTGATGCATCACACTTGCACGCGAACTTCACATATATCAATTATCAACTCGTTCGTTCACCATTCGAGTCGCCGACAGTCGCCCAACATAGCTGAACTTACGAGCGTGGCGTGGCGCGTAATTTAAACAAAATGACAGCACGTCTCCAAGTTTCTAATTTAACGATTAACGGACTTTTATTAACGGAAGTTGAGTTTAACGGAAGTTAACAAAAGCGTTAACACTTTTTGAAGTTAACTTAAAAGTTAATCCGTTAAGCAAAATGTTAACTTCGTTAATTAACGATTAACGGATTAACGAGTTAATGCCCAGCTCTGGTTATCGGTTTAGCAAATTTAAAAGTTCGTTCATGATTTACTGTAGGCATATCTTACCAAATAAATGACGATCGTTATTTGCTTGTTATTTGTCAATGAAATCATATGTCTGTATATGGATCTGTAATTTCTAAATAGTGTTTGAAGAATGGAACATAACTTTGTTGGTTAGTTGTTGGTATTAATACTAACAATATAATAAATTAATTAAATAATTAATTTATACGGGCATTGTGGCAATCGATGGGGGAGGTCTACGTACAGCAATGGACGAACTCAGGCTGATTATGATGAAGATTAATACTATACTATAAGAAAGACGAAGTCCAAAACACATAGGTTTTTCCCAAACGTATCTAGAAAAAACAGCACGAGTTTTATGCTAATTGCCTTTTAATGCTGTGAGTATTTTATGTGAACACGACGACATTACTTTGTCACAATTTAAAAACGTTATTTCCAAAGTACCTAATATTGAACAAATACAGTATGGAGAAACAGTATTATTTGTATTAAACAAATTGTAAATGTACCTATTACTTTTTTTAAGAGGCAGATAACAATGAAGACATGATTACAAGGAAAAGGTATCATATCACTTATGATTATGTATGGTTTACATTATGCCAATATAATAGTACTGGTAAAATATAACCTCCAACTGGCGCCAGTGATCCAAAACGGTCCATGCCAGGTCAGCTCTACTGTTCCACTGTATTCGCATAACCAATCATTACTAAAAAGAGCTAAGGTATAACGTTCGATTCTTTAAACTAAGACTTTTTATTTAATATCATTTCATCCCATTAGATACAAGCATAACCCAGCCGGTTAATTGTTCTATAGCGGATCTAAGACGGATGTTTTTGGATTTGGTTATTCTAAAATTTTGATTCAAAACCTCCCGATTAAAACTTTCCAAGGTTAAAATCTGGAAAAAAAAAATGTCATTATTCTTAATTTTAACGGTTGACTAAAAACCAAGTATCTAAGGCAGAAACATCATTCCAAAAACTATTTTTGTGATTTGACATATCTATGTGTCATCTAAATGTCATAAACATGTCATCGAATTCGAACAAAACGAAATACGTGAAATTTATTTAATTTCATCATTACAATAAATTTACCATATGTGCAATTTCTCCACAAGATAATAAGAAGTTATTAAAATCCCAACTTCAAGAATGTATTAAATATAAATTGCGCAGATAGATACAAAGAGGAAATCGGCAGTGCACAATCACAATGTCCAAAATAAAGAAATTATCAGGCTCTTTCCGCTATACGCAATGGGACCCGTGTCTGATCGTGTCTCAAATAGTGGCAATGCAGTTCCTTCTGTACCTTACTTTGTGCCTTTTGATCGCAGTGATGCAAGATTTGACGGGATCTACACGGACATTAGATCACATATTTCAATATCATGTCAGTAAATAATTAATTACTATTCTATTTGTCGTAAGAACTTTCAGATCAGATAGGCTTTAGATGTTAAAAAAGATTTAATAGCTTCTCCCAAGATTATACATTGAGACCTTTTTCAGTTTATCCCCTGTCCATTTAAGATAGGCAAATGTTTTCAACATATTGTTGTCAATGTCAAAGACAATGTCAATG
Organism: Papilio machaon; assembly: GCF_912999745.1. Taxonomy (NCBI): domain Eukaryota; kingdom Metazoa; phylum Arthropoda; class Insecta; order Lepidoptera; family Papilionidae; genus Papilio; species Papilio machaon. The sequence continues at coordinate 1,247,095 of NC_060011.1, forward strand.
GGGTCTCTTAACATCAGATGACATGCTTTTTTGTATGCCATATTGTATAAACGAGTATATCTAGATGACGTCGAACGCAATCTTAAAAATATCGGCATTAAGAGCTGGACGCAAACAGCACAAAGTAGACCAGTGTGGAGGAATTTACTTGACCAGGCCCACCCGCGGCTGTAGCGCCTCAGATGATGATGATGATATTGTATAAAGAAATTACTCATCTTTTGTTGAATTTTAATAGATACATCTAACTATCGTTGTCCCACTTATGTAAGGTCGGATAACCAGGTTTACATCCTCCATATTGATATTTCTTCTGTTATTTGAGTCATCACTCCATTCTTGATTATGTCACCATCCATGTAATCCAAAACCTATACCTAGACCCATCTCTACCGGCTTAACCCTCTACACTCATAACTCATACCTAAGTTCTCCTTATGCTATACATAATTTATAAATCATCATCACCTCCCTGACTTTTCCCATTCACATGGGGTTGGCTACAAGGTTTTAAACCTAAAAGTTTTGGTTTAAGTTTTATGGCTGTCCGTTCGCTTGCAACCAACCCTACTTGGGAGGGTTTCATAATTTATTCATATTAAGAAAATAATTCCTACTAGACCAATGAGATATCCTAAGTTTGTGTATATTTATTGTGTTATTAAAAGTTTTTTTTACATTTTTCAATGTTTTAGGAGATACATGTGAGAGATTTAGAGGGCCGTTCGGTGATAATTGCTTTTGGAATCAATGCAGTAATTGGTGCATTTCTTCTTTGGAATGTTGTTGGCAGAACTAAACTGTGCCTTGACTTTAGGTAAGTGTTTTAAACTGCTATTAATTTAAATTTTAGTATACTGATAGGTCCTATGTATAGCCAATGTAACAATTTGATGGTTTAACTTTTTGGTATTAAAAGATACCTCTTAGTTTAATTAATAACATGAACTAGACCAAATACTCATTTACAGGTGTAAATTTTATTTTTTGCTGAAGTAAAGAGGCCTATTCGGCCTATTTTCCTATATGGTTGAAACTTAAAGGAGCCTCTCCTGAAAAGTTATCAATTTGCAAATTGGCCCTTATATGTAGAAGCCATCATTATGTACTGTATATATAATCTATATATATATATATATATATATATATATATATATATATATATATATAAAAGAAAGTCGTGTTAGTTACACTATTTATAACTCAAGATCGGTCAAACTGATTTAGCTGAAAATTGATGGGGAGGTAGCTTAGAACTAGGAGACGGACATAGGAACTTTTTTATCTTGTGTGGTCTGGTGAAGTCGTGGGTAAAAGCTAGTGTTATGTAAGAAATAGGGTTTAAAAGATATGACAATCAGCTCCCAGTTCTATGTGGGGTCTAACTTGATCTACCATTTGTCAATTTCTTCATCATTCCCGTCTTAATAATGTAACCTTTTGCATAACCTATCCAATGACAAAAGTATTTTTTTATAATAAATTGTTCTAAAATTACTAATTATAATACAGTACAATCTCACTAATCCGGCACTATTAAAAACCGGAGGGTGCCGGATTATTCGAATGTTAAAAATAAAATAAAGCATTTCATAGAGAGAATAAATGTATGTAATGTATTATAGAACAATTGAATTAACATGTAGGCACATATGTAATTAACTAGTTTTGAAATAATCACAGGCACCCTCCGCCCACGCCTCCCTTTCCCCTCTATACCTATGCGCTTTGGTCGCACAGGTATAGAGGGGAAAGGGAGGCGTGGGCGGAAGGTGCCGGATTATTGGACGTGCCGATCTATCGAAGTGCCGGATTAGTGAGATTGTACTGTATTATAAAATCTGTATTGTACAAATATAATAATGGTTTTCAATCAAAAATGATAATCTAGTGTTAATAATATGTATAAGGATTAATATCTTTCCAGTTGCACATTCCATGGTTTACATTTGCTTGCGTGTTGGATATACAATGGGACATTTCCGACTACATTCTCATGGTGGACTTTGAATATAGCGTGTGCAGCTGTCACATGTGTGATGGGTGAATTCCTATGTATACGGTCAGAATTGCAAGCAATACCGCTTGCAGGAATAGGCTCGAAAGTGGATTTATGAAAATTGGCTATAAATTGATATAAAGTGATGTGACTTGTAAAGGATTGGTTGGAGTTCAGTGTTGATGTTTTTATAGAGAAGTGATTTAAAGTTTGTTTATTAACACATTTGATTTGGATTTCGAATTCACTTGGATATATAATATAGGTGCAAATTATTGGCATTGAATATGTTAACATAATTCAGCATTATCTATGTCAGGGATGGCAAACCATTGTGAACTGTGAAAAAATGTGAAGTAGGTATATTATGAGATGCGAACACGAATTTATGCTACGAAATGTTTAGAAAGTCATAATTAATTGATGGTATATCTAGAAACGTCATTAAAAATTTAATTAGGAAAATGGCATGTTGATATTTAAAGGTTTGCTACCCCTGCCTTATGTGGTGTGAATCTTGACCATCTTGTTGGCTCAGTTATAATAAAGGGTGTTCAATTGTAATGTAAAAAGTTTATCCATAAATGGAAATTGGAATGGTATACTTGTGACCAAAATTACTGATGCACTATCAGAGATGACTTGAATTTATTGCATGCATTCATTCATAATAACTTATATAAAAATATATATCCCTAAGATATAATTTGTAACACCAATAAGTATAGTGCAGGGTTAAATAATTTTACTTTCATGGTTAAAATGTATGTGGTATGACCTACTTAAAATGTCTCGAACTACAATCTTACAAATACATAAAATGGGAATCATTAGATGGATGGATGTTTTCTTAACGGTATCCGGAACGACTCAACGGATCTTGGTTAAATTTGGCACAGATGTAGAACATAGTCTGGAAGAATATATAGTTTTTTTTAATTCCGCGCGAACGGAGTCGCGGGCAAAAGCTAGTATTAGTATAATGAGAAGTCTAAAAAAAACATGTTATATAGTTTGTTTTTGATAAGGAAACATCTTGCTATTTCTAGAAAAATCTAGTTACAAGGTAATTAAATGCCTAAAACCATTGCTAGATTAAATTGCAAAATTACAATATTAAAAAGTCAGACCAAATTATAATCATTAAGTGTACACCAGATGTATGGGGAAAAAGTTAATTCAAGCAATTAATGTCTTAAGCCATCCATTGAGTTGTTTAACAAGATTTTTATATTCTAATGTTACATAAAAAGCAATATGTAACAAAATAATAAATTGTAAAAAATGAGAAATAAAAGAAATTAATTCATAAAAATATTTATTTTCAAAATTAATATTAATCAAATAATTAACAAACTGTTAATTGTTTGATTAATAAATAATTATATGAGTAATTATTAAACTTTACAATATTTATGATGTTGATTTTCTACCAACAGAACAGCAAAACAAAATATATTGGTATTTTTTTCACCGATTTGAGGATGACTATACATTTTGTTTGGGTGTTTGATAATTGGACAGTTCTTTTTTTTAAAGGCAAAAGTTCATGGTCATTACAGCCAAGTTTATTTCTATTTATTTTTGAATAAAATTTTAATTATCAAAACTTGTAATTTAATTTAATCAAAACTTTTTATTAATCTATACTGAATTCATTATAATATTGTAGGATTGTTTTTGGTTGTGTTCCTTTTAATTAAATTTAAGAGTCCAAAAATATTAATTGATATAAGTGATTAAGCTTTTACGTGCTTTGTTAAATGCTTTTATAAATTTGTTTTTTAAAGTTACATATTGAAATATGAGTATATAATTTAGTTGAATATTTTGTGAAATAGAAATTAGGTTTTTTTTGGTTGTAATTTGAAAAATTCTTTGCCTTTTCTTTATTAAATTACAACCTTCCTTTTAATTTTAAGTAATCTTTTTATTTTCATTAGACTTTTTAATTATCATTAACCTTAGTTAATGATGAATTATTATATTTATTTTACTAGATTCTTAGATGATGCAAGCTTTGATTGGCTACAACCATTGTATTTAAATAGAAATTCTGTGATTAAGATAAATAGACTTATTTCATAATTTTGTAATTTTATTGTAAATAAAATATTTAATTACATGTTTTTTTTTTGCATATTTTTCCCTATATTTATATAATACTAATCATACAATTAAATGTAACGTAATTATATTTATTCTTACATAACATTTGAAATAAATAAAAATCGATATTATATATGATTTCTTGAAAAACAGAAACATAAATAGATTTTTTTTGCTTGCATTGTGAATTAACCGAATGACACGAGTGTTATGTTTATCGCATCTACGTTAGTTTAGACAGTGTTTCCCAAAGTGGGCGATAACGCCCCCTTGGGGGCGTTTGAAACCTAGGAGGGGGCGATAAGGGGCCCAAAAAATTGGGGGCATAGAAATTAATTAAAGTAATGAAATTGTGGTTTTTAAGTTTTAGGGCTGAATAAAAATTAGGGGGCTCTGAAATATAATTGATTTTCAAAGGGGGCGGTGAAAGAAATAAGTTTGACAATCACTGGTTTAGATTATGTTGTCCTAGAACCTAAACGACTGAACCACACAGAAGACAAACGTGTAGCAGAAGAAATTCCGCGTTTCGTATGATGAGTTTGGTGCCGGAGTAAATTTAGTCGCTTTTCCCTTCACAACATTTTCTTATTAGGAAAGACTGGGAAGGGGAAGTGGAGGTTATTGGGAAAGTCGTATATGAAATTCTCTTTTTGTGCATCTCCTCCGTCGATTAATGGTAGACAATGCATCTTCAATAGCGGATGTCTATGGACAGTGGTCACTTCGTTATTTCGGCGAATTCAGGTGGCTCATGATAAAAAAAAAACTATTTTGACGAAGTGTTTAATTAAAAATATTGTTATTTTAAGTTTTGTATTACAATGTATGCTGCGTAAAAAGAACTTAAGTAAGCTTCAAGCATTCTAATACATTAGGTATAGTATCACTTTTGTGTTTGCACAACATTCTTAGAAGATTTAGTTTTTTCTCATTGGTCTTGGAAGATTCTAGTTCGTAAAGTGTGCACAGGTTTATCAAAAGGCTCTCGTTTAGACCTCTCTCAGGGTCAGAGTTGATAGCTTTCTGGAGTACCGCGATCGCTTCCTTTAAACGACCCATGTAGAGAAGACAGACGGATAAATTGTTGGCCACCTTTAAATAGAATTTTCTTTATGAATCCAAGTGAATTTAATTAAATTTATTCTGCGTATATCTTTAAGAAATTCAAAGTTAGGCTCTTCGTACACAAATCAAGGTAACGTCGAAACTGAGGTTGCGTTGCGAGTATCGTGTTGCGCGCGATCCGTTCACACGACGTTACGACGCGAGTCGTCTATTCTGTTAGTACAGTCACAGCCACTTCATTTCAACTGTTTAGATTTGAGTCACCATCTTGAAAGTTGCAGTGACTTTTCTAACGACAATCTTAACAAACAGGTTGCAAACGACTGTCTTTGGCGATGAAAACTAGAAAACATTGTATTGCGTAGACGCTTAGCAAGAAAGAGTTTCGAAGATTAACGTTGTTTTGTGTGCAAAGGACCTTAAAATACATTATTATAGTACCAAATTGACCAATACATGTAACCATAGATTTTCACTGTCAAAATGAAAACATTGTTTTTTTCTGTTTTTTAATATGGCAATTTATATGCTCTTTAGATAATTTCGTATGTTTCAAATTTAATTAAAATACATCAAAGTTAATCAAAACCTAAGGATCATAATATTAGACACAACTTTACACACCGTTAACTAAAACGTTAACTCACCATTATATTAGTTGGTTCCTGTTCTGCAGCTCTCGCGAAATTATTATATGCATCTTGGTATTTTCCGTACGCAATATCAATTAAACCTAAGTCAACGTATTCCCTGACATCTGGTGTTGGGCATCTGAACACAAACAATTGATTAATCAATTTTTTAACATTAATTAATAGATTTAAAAAAAAGTTATTCACATGATTAATGTAGTTAACCAAATAATTAATTATTAAATTACATAATTAACTAATTAAGGATCACTTACAGATGATGTCTCGTCTCCCTAGCATCTTCTAGATGTAACATAGCTGCCTTCAAATGTCCAGCTAAAAGCCACAAGCGGCAGAGTGCGCTCGACAGCGCCCTCTTCTGCGCCGGTGATGAAGCTTGCTTTTCAAGTGATACTAATATCTTACTAGCTAAACGATAGTCCTGGAATTAAATAATTTTAAATTAACCATCACCTGCAACTTTGTCTATTTAAAATGCTATATTTAATAAATAGTAAACGCCAAAATCTGTTGTACGAATAAGCCTTGACCAGTGAAATACCACGACCTCACAGAAGACTAGCATCAAGTGGAAATCATTCCACATATAGTCTGATGAGTGTGTTCCGGGGACCTAATTTTAGAAAGTTGCCACCTTTTCTTATAAGGAAATGATGGAAAAGGGATTTGACGAAGGAGGAGACTTTTCCATCGATTAAGGGTAAGTAAAGCATCTGTAAAAGGGGTTGTCGTTTGCTACAAGTTCTCACCTTTAGAGCAATAGCACAATTAACTATAGAATGCAACACTCTGGTCTGTCTGCCTGTCCACAATCTGATTGACTCCAATTTATCCGGTTCTGTTATAGTTCCTGAACCATCTTCAGTCTTCCCTTGCTGTAGATTTGATAGCATCTGGAAAAATTTATGATTTTCTTCTAATTTAATATACAAACTGGAATAGATAATAATGAAACAAACTGAATCGACGATAGTATATACTATATCTAGTAAGATTATAACTTATAATTACTATTCCTGCATGGAACGTATTCATTTCTAAATATAATGGACCTTAAGTCATGTTTAGATGGATGGATGTTTGAAGGTATCTCCGCAACAGCTCAACAGATTTTGATGAAATTTGTCACAGATGTAGAACATAATCTGGAAGAACAAATAGGCTTTTCAAATTTTTTACATTCCATGAGAACGGAGTCGCGGTCGACAGCTAGTTAATTAGTAATTTAATAAATATTAGTTTACCCGTTGTATAATATCCAACATAACATATAGTCGATCAGCTGCCTCCTCCGGTTTACCAACGTGTCCTGGCAACTCAGCGATTAGCAGCCGCAAGGAAAAAGGTACTAAAGAACCAGTTCGATTCTCGTATGCCTCAGGATAGAACTGTAAGATTACAAAAATCATTTATCACCGAATTTATAAAAAAAATTGTTGTCATTTTAGGTTTAAACCAAAGAAACTAATACTCCATTTAGTTGTTTAACTGTTACTAAGGGAGTTCCAGAGTTGAGTTACTTTGAAAATTAAATGTGTGGAATAAACAGATATATTAGGTAAAGATTAAAAATGCCTGAAAATGGAAATTCAGTATAACCAAGTTATGTTACATATTAAAATAAAAATGAAACACTAAAATCTATTACCTGATAAAACATATCTGGTTTACTGAGATCACCGAAGGGCTCAGCCTCTTTGAGCAGTGGCTCGTGCAGTTTTATGCGCAGCATGACTGCGAACCTTGTCAGCCAGAGCTGCAGCGAGCGGGGAGTGTGCTTTGTTGGCCGATGCATACGACCTACACCTGGATATATCTTATATCTTACTAATATAATAAACTAGCTTTTGCCCTTGACTCCATCCGCCCGGAGTTAACATAAAAAACTTAATAAATAGCCTATGTTTTCTTCCAGACTATGTTCTAAATCTGTTTTTTATAAAACAAGATGGCAATATAATCACATATTGACTAGATCACCTTGGCAACGGTTTAACATATGATATTAAACAAAATCTCGAATAACACATTAGCTACTTTTCACCCTTTTTTAAAAATTCTGTGCAGACAAAATCGCGTGCAAAAGCTAGTTTCATATTAGCTTGAACATCAACAACTATTGATAATTACCTTGTCCGGCAGCGGCTAACAATGTAGCAGTAAGATTGACAGCTGCCCTGAGGTATCCTGTACGGAGCAGTTCTCTCAAACCGGCCTCATCCCTGCTCACATGTTCCGCGCGCACGACACCACGACTACCTGCTGAACTCACGCCGAGGTATTTCACAGCCACCTCTTGTAGTGCATCTGCCTGTGTGTTTTAATCAATTGATTAAAATATTAATTAAGTGATTAATTATATTATTAAATAAATAACTAATTTGTTAAATTATTAATTAATTAATTAATTAAAAAATTGTGCCACTGATTAATTATATTTTTGACATTGGAAATGTGTATCATATATTTTGTAAATTTACTAACCAATTCTTCTTCCAACACTAAACCAGGCATAGTAAGAACATCTCTTTCAGGAAAGAATGATCCTGCGGGTGATGATTGGGCCTGGAATAAAATGTAAACATACATAAATAAAAGGAAATTTGTAAGAAAGTTTTTTATATATTAACAACACTAGATGGCGTTAGAGGTACTGTTGTGAAATTATAAAACTGGAAGTATGTCGAAAACCGCGGCGCGCGAGCGTGAGAAATGACTCATCTTTCCGGAAGCGTCCAAACCGGTCGATGACGTTCGCGCCTTTTGAAAACGTTCCTTTCTGGAATGGTCTGGGGCTCGACTCGGCCTATATAAATAGCCGCAGTGAGGCGAGCGAGTCAGTTCAGTTTGAGCTACCTTCGAGGCGACTTCGAAGCGACAACCAGCGATACAAGGGAAACCTACTACTTGGCTACGACCTAGGACATCGTTAGTGCTTAGTGATTGGACCTAGTGCTTTGTGTTGGACCTAGTGTTAGTTGAATAAAGTCTTTAAAAGAGTCAGCAGGTTTTTCTCTCCAAATCTTTCGAACCCTAGCACGTAACAATTGGTGTCGGAAGTGAGATTTGGAGATGCCATTGACTCCGAGAGAGGACTTCAAGGAAGGCGTCAGGACAAGGGCTCAACGTGCTGCAGTGGCCACGCCCATTGGGGACCAAGCTCCGCCCACCGTGGACCAAGCCCCGCCCATTGGCCCCACCTACCAGCCCCCGCCCACTGACCACGCCCCCCAGGCTCCGCCCACTTTGGCCCAGGCTCCGCTCACTTTGGCTCAAGCCCCACCCACTGGCTCCTCCCACCGGGCCACGCCTACTAAGGCCACGCCCACTGACTCCGCCCACCTGGCCACGCCCACCAGACAAGCCACGCCCACCAGCGACGCCGTAGCTTCTTCAGTGGCTCTTCAATTAAGAAGCTTAATCGAATTAATGGAGCTGCAAAGGGCTGAAATGCGGGAAATGAAGGAGTCACAAGAGTGCAAACTCGGTGCTGAAATTAAAGCGATTCGAGAATCACAAGAGCAACAAAGAGAACTTCAAGAAAAAGCGCTTGGAGCTATAAAGGATATTAGTGACACGGTGGGTAAGCTTCGAAAAGATGTCGACGTACTGGAAGAACGAGTTACCGGGTTAGGATTGGATGTCGAAAATGTGAAAACTGGCCTCACTGAGTTACAGAAGAAAGTGATGCGCCTTGAAACCGTGGGAGTTGCGATGTCTTGTGGAACTACCGGAGTGGCGCAAGGACCAAGAGTGAAAGTGCCGCCCTACGATGGCACTACTCCTTGGAACGCTTATCGTCAGCAATTCCAGACTGTTGCTAGTGCCAACGGTTGGACGGAAGAACAATGCCTGACCGCTCTCACTGTAGCGCTCAGAAGGCAAGCTTTGTCGGTCCTAAAAGCGCTGCCACATACAGGAAATGGGTTCCAAGACCTAATGGAGGCACTTGAATCCAGATATGGGGAGCGACACCTGGAGCACGTGTTCCGTGCCCAACTGCGTGACAGAGTCCAACGCTCAGGAGAAGGACTACAACAATGGGCGTTGGAAATTAAAAAACTCGTGAGGAAGGCGTACCCAGGAGCCGACATCAAGATGGTTGACACGAATATTGTACAAGCGTTTGTCGACGGAATCAAAGACCTGGAAGTCAGAGCTGCAGTGAGGCTTCGTCACCATACCTCGCTAAAGGAAGCATTGGCGCATGCTTTGGAGGTCGAGGCTGTTCGCCATGACATACGGCAGACCTATAAGATCCGCGAGGTCTCTGAGGAAGTCAGGGATGTAAAGGCTACTACGAAGAGAAGTTCTGGAGTCAAGTGCTATAAGTGCGGCGAGAGGGGTCATCTTCAGCTCAACTGCCCGCAGAAGGAGTCCCAGACGGCAAGGATGAAAAAGTGCGAGGAAGTTGTCTGGAGGAAAAAGTGTAGTTCGATGACAGGCGCAGCCTCATCAAACAGCAACAACGACGGATTAATGACTAAGCTACTCGATGACTGCAAACATTGTGTTAAGCAGGAATCTAATGAAGTCACATTGAAGCTAACGAGAACAAGTCCTTTGGGTCTCTGGGAGAGTGATTCTATGAGGGACGCTCAAGAAAAAGATGACGATATTCGGCACATCATCGCATGGAAGAAACGGGGTGACGTAAAACCAACCTGGAGTGAGGTTGCACCCACCGGCGCTGTTACTAAGGCGTACTGGGCGCAATGGGACAGTTTGATACTTCAAAACGGAATACTCTACCGGAAATGGGAGAAGACTAACGGTAGAGAGTTCCATCTTCAGATAATTGTCCCCAGAACTAGAGTACCAAATGTTCTCCGTGAAATACATGATGGCGTATCAGGAGGTCATCTAGGTGTCAGGAGGACGTTAACAAAAGTGCGAGAACGATTCTACTGGTTGCATTGTCGAGATGATGTACAGGATTGGTGCCGCAAGTGTACTACTTGCGCTGCTGTAAAAGGACCACAGACCAGGAGCCGTGGAAACCTGCGATTGTATAACGTCGGTGCACCGTGGGAACGAATTGCAGTTGACGTCGCTGGGCAATTTCCTTTAACGGAATCGGGAAACAAGTACTTTATGGTCGTCATTGACTACTTCACCAAATGGCCAGAAGTGTTCGCCATACCTAACCAAGAAGCTACAACAGTCGCTTCTAAGTTAGTCGAAGAAGTGATATGTCGTTTTGGTGTGCCTCTAGAAATCCATTCTGATCAGGGCAGGAACTTCGAATCGCAAGTTTTCCAGGAAGTGTGCAGGATTTTAGGCATGCATAAGACGAGGACCACCGCGTACCATCCACAGTCTGATGGAATGGTTGAGAGATTTAACCAGACCCTTGAGAGGCATTTGGCGAAATTAGTTGACGACAAACAAAAGGATTGGGACAAGTACATACCACTCTTCCTTTTGTCGTACCGAACCGCCGAGCATGAGAGCATAAAAGCTACCCCGGCGTATGTCAATTTCGGTAGAGAACTACGAATACCAGTAGATCTATTGACTGGAGGGTCACCGGAAGGACCAGAGACCGTACAAGACTATGTCTGCAATTTAAGGGAAAAAATGCGTTATATACACGCCTTGGTTCGGGAAAATGAGTTACAGTCAAGTGAGAACATGAAAACTAGATACGACCGGAAATCGAACACGAGCGGCTTTGAGGAAGGGTCACTGGTGTGGCTGCATAACCCAACTCGCCGGAAAGGAAAATCTCCAAAGTTGCAGACCCAGTGGGACGGACCATACAAAGTGGTTACCCGAATGAACGATGTGACTTATAGGATTCAGAAGCAACCAAGAGGGCCATTCAAAGTAGTACACATAGACCGGCTGGCGCGATACCATGGTAGTAACAACGATGCTCGGGACGAGCATCTTTAAGAGGGGAGTAGTGTTACGAACGTACATGGTCACGTGAAACCCTCTACTCAACACTAGATGGCGTTAGAGGTACTGTTGTGAAATTATAAAACTGGAAGTATCTCGAAAACCGCGGCGCGCGAGCGTGAGAAATGAGTCATCTTTCCGGAAGCGTCCAAATCGGTCGATGACGTTCGCGCCTTTTGGAAACGTTCCAGAAAGGAACTTTCTGGAACGGTCTCGGACTCGACTCGGCCTATATAAATAGCCGCAGGGAGGCGAGCGAGTCAGTTCAGTTTGAGCTACCTTCGAGGCGACTTTGAAGCGACAACCAGCGATAAAGTCTTTAAAAGAGTCAGCAGGTTTTTCTCTCCAAATCTTTCGAACCCTAGCACATAACAATATTATAAAGTGGCAAATGAGCAAGTGGCTAGCAATTTACACAATTGCAGTTGCATTGCTTTCCTTTAATCAATGGAGGTTGGGTAACAAAGGGGATAATTCCCCCTTCCCATGAGTCCCCTCCTCTGCTAAATCCACTTCCCCTTTCCATCTTTTCCTTATAAGAAAAGAGAAGGAACTAAAATGGAAACCAACATGTGTTGCAAATCCAAAGTCAAAATAAAGTCTTTGTTGGTGTCTCATAAAAAAAGAATCTTTTTTTTTCAAAGCTTTTTAAGGCACAAATCTTCTGTTTCTACGGATTTAATGGACAAACATGAATTAAATTATTGATTAAACATAAATTTTTATAATTTAAGATCACCTTTAACAAAGTTTTTGCAGCTTCTTCGCTGGGTATCCAAGCATCTCTGCGTCTGTCAGCTTCCTTGTCTACAGGTTGGTTCTGAAAACATTATTTATTGATAATAATTATGATTATTTCTACCAACAGTTAAGAATAACTGGCTAAGTCTAGGATACTTTGGATTTTTGAAATAAAAATAGACCTAGTAATAAATAGAGTATAGCCTAACTTACTTTATAATATTAAGTTATATATACTTTTATCTTACAACATTCACAATATAATTAGAAGTTTAAATATTATGATAGTTGTTGTGACAGTAATTTTATGTTGGATCAAAACGTGGTATAATATAGTGAACATACCTTAATACTCAACCCATCTATTGCTTCAGTTATTAAAGCTGGTGGAGCTGCTATAGCACTCTTACTGGATCCCAATTGGGGTTCCGGCCCGATAGTATCGAAGAATGTTGAGGGATCAGGTAGACTGGTAGCAGGAATAGATGTAGATCCACTAACAGTTGGCAAAACATTTCCAAAAGTTAACTCCTGTGTCACTTTAGTTTGAGCAAAAGATGTAGTCACATTTTGTGAGAAAACATTCGGTGTCTTAGTTGTATTGGCTGAAATAATACACGTATATCAATAAATAATCATTACAATGATTAAAATAATTAGATGTAATGTAAAAACCTTCGTTTTCTCCTAAATAAACACTTTGAATCATCTCCGATGGCGATGTTCCGATTTCATCGAAAAATTGAGATGCAGGCGGTACCTCGGTACTGCTAAAGTATTGACTCAACGAGGGTTTGTTATCCATTATTATTATTCACATTAGTTTTTTTACAATCAACATTGATAAGAATTCATTAACAGACTATAATTTTATAAACAAAGCAAAATTAACATGTCAGACTGAACTTGACAAACAGCTGTCTTATGTTGGTAATTCAGAAATCAATATAGTTATCATTTTCATTTTATAGGTAAGCCATTTTGTAAAATCAATTATTTCTCCGGAATTTTAAAGTTAAAAGAATAAGGAAAATAATTTTGTTCATCAAAATCTACATATTATTTACAAATAGTTGCTATTAATTTTCTTTTTTAATGTAATTGTAGATCTGTGTGAAAGAATTATAAGAATAGTGACATCTATGATTGAAATTGTTCATAAACTTGTCAGATATTAATAATTACAAAAAACACGGGCGAATTTTACGGTTCAAGTTAATAACACCTACTTATTCTCGAAGAGAATTCTTTTAATAGTTTTTCTTATCAGCTGCAGAAAGTTTTGCTGTTTGTTACTATAACACGACGCAGGTGTGTTGCTTGTTATTTTTGTGGTTAACTGTTTAAAATGGAGAACGTTGATCATCCTTTTTTGTATATTTGGTCGAATGTATGTTGCTGTGATTTTCTGTTACATGTTGTTGCGGTTATTTTCGTCAAATTACACTAAAATTTCATATTAAATTAATGAGTTTTTGTCTTATTTAGGCACAAATGACGAACCAAACATCCCCGGTTGAGGAGCAAGAGAAATTGTTAGATGAGGCGTTGAATATTGTCAAAGTCCAGGTAAACATGTAATTTAATTATAATTATTAACTTTTAGAATAAAAACAATATTATAGTATCTTAGTGCCTTTGTATGCTTGTAATGAACAACCAACCAAACATGGTTAGATTACATTGTTGATAAATATATGTTTTTGTTGTAGGCATTTCAGATGAAGAGATGCCTGGACAAATCTAAGCAGATGGATGCTTTAAAGCATGCATCCACTATGTTAGGAGAGCTGAGGACTTCTGTCCTATCACCTAAGAGCTATTATGAACTTTGTATCCTTTACAAAAACATTGTAATATATAGAAATATTGTATTTGTATGTGATATAGTTAAGTAGAAGCAGGTTACTTGTCTATTGGTGTCTTTTCCTTGTTTTCTTTTTTTTATGTCTGAAGGGGCAGGAGAGCCTTCATCAGAAATCATCTTGTGCGAGTATAAAAGCGGGTATGTCGGCAGGTAGGCGTGAACAGATCACGAGTCCTTGTTGCAATCGCAGTTGTTTAATAAGGGTTAGGTAACCAAAAATACACAGTGCAATGAACACTGTAGTGTCTAACCAATGCGACACCAACTTAATTAAGCGCTAGATTAGATTATTGTTAATTAGATGCTAAGCGATTCGTTGCAAGCGTGGTGCGCGGGCGCCGTCTCGAACAACACTGTTCAATGGCCGCCCTCACAACCATCGACAGTGACGCTTCGCTTGGCTGAAAAAGTCAACCAGTCATTTGACTTTGGTGGATACGCCGTCACGTCTAATTTAAAAAAAAATGTAAACAGTGCTTTGTAAAATTCCATACATGGCAGCTATTATGTAACTTTGCTATGCTACTAACTATGCTACTTTTGTGTAAATTACTGGATAATTGTAGTAATGCTGTATAGTACCTTATGTCATATAGTTACATGTCTGAAGTGTTTAACCAGAAATATTTAGAAACTAGCTGTCGCCAGCAACTCCGTCTGCACGTAATTAAGAACAAACTTAATGAGTAGCCTATGTGTTCTTTCAGACTATGTTCTACATCTGTGCCAAATTTCATCGAGATCCATTCAGCAGTTCCAGAGATACCTAAAAAAAAACCAACCAAACATTCGTATTTATGTATAATATTAGAACATAAGATTATAAAATAAATTATAAATTACTAGCTGTCGCCCGTGACTGTCCGCATTGAATTAAATTTTTTAAATTAGTATACTATGCCCTACATATGTGCTGAATTTCATAAGTGCCATTGAACCATTTTGTAGATACCTTCTAACAAACATCCATCCATTTATCCAAACATATCTATATATATAAAATAAAGTCGTGTTAGTTACACTATTTATAACTCAAGAACGGCTGAATCTATTTGACTGAAAATTGGTGGCCAGGTAGCTTAGAACCAGGAAACGGACATAGGATAATTTTTACCCCGTTTTCTATTTTTTTATTCGGCGCGGACGGAGTCGCGGGTAAAAGCTAGTTTATAATATTAGTAAGGTAGATAAACTGTCATCAAAATTCCTTAACACATATTCAGATATGGCTATAACGGATGAGCTCCGTCACTTAGAACTATACTTATTAGAGGAGTTCCAGAAGGGCAGGAAGGTGGCTGATTTGTACGAACTAGTACAGTACGCTGGTAACATTGTACCGCGCCTTTATTTGTTGATTACGGTCGGATTGGTGTATATCAAAACTAACACAAACCTCCGAAGAGATCTACTGAAGGTATGTTGCTTGTATTTGATATTTAAATCAGTGGTTTCCAAAATGGTGAATGTGGACCCCCCTGGGTCATTGGAAGAAAATAATGGAGACCCTTGACTTTTTTTAAACCTTGTTAATTTTGGAATTGAATACTGTTTTATTTACAAAATTTAACACTAATAGCATTGGTTTTTTTCTTTTAATAAAAACAAGTATTAATCTTTTTGTTTTAGGATTTAGTTGAAATGTGCCGAGGTGTGCAACATCCTTTACGAGGATTATTTTTAAGGAATTACTTGCTACAATGTACTCGGAACGTACTCCCCGATACTACAGAGGCACAGAATGAAAATGAAGGAACTGTAAGTCATTTGATGTTATAGTCAGCTCCTATAAAAGACCACCTAGAGGTAACCTACCCTAAGTTGGGGATGACTAGGCCCAAGTCATTTATTTAAGATTAATTTGTGGTTTAAAATAATCTTTTCACTTTCAATTTTATTATTTAATAGCTGTCGCCCTTGACTTAGTTCGTGCTGAGTAAAAAAAAACTAATTATTAGCCTAAATGTTCTCCCAGACTATGTTCTACGTCTATTCCAAATTTCATCAATATCCACACAGCTGTTATGGAGATATGTTCCTTACCTTACCTTCTAACAGAAATCCATCCATCCATCCATACACAAATCCATACATACAAACATTCACATTATTAATATTATTAAGTAGTAGGTAATATTAGGTTATTATTTTTAGTAATAATAAAATTTCACCTGTTTAGAAGTAATAGTAAAAATCTTTATAGTTTGAAAGCTTTAGAACTTCCGGTTATTTGAAATAGCAATGCGGCTGTAAGTTATAATCCATTTAGTTCCCTATCCTATTAACATTCCATTTAGTAGCAATTCCTTCCTATGTAATTCTAGTACATTACCTTTACTAGTTATTTAATCTGCACATAGTAACACATTCTAGCTCGCTCTTGTACTCTACTGAGTCGGCTGACAAGTTCATCTTATATATAAAATTCTCGTGTCAAAATGTTCGTTCCCGTACTCCTCCGAAACGGCTTGACCGATTCTCATGAAATTTTGTGAGCATATTCAGTAGGTCTGAGAATCGGCCAACATCTATTTTTCATACCCCTATTAAGTTTTTTTAACTGCGCGCGGACGGAGTCGCGGGTGACAGCTAGTTTTCATAACTAGTTTTCAAAGAAATTGTAGTATGTTTTCATTCACCATTGTAAGTTTAAAGCTTATGTGTATAACAGCTACCTTTTTTTTAAGTCAATTTGATTTAATTTTTTTTTCTTTAGGTACGCGATGCTATCGATTTTGTGTTGATGAATTTCGCTGAAATGAATAAGCTATGGGTTCGAATGCAACACCAAGGACACTCCAGGTGAGATTTTCTTGTTTTATGTTTTTCATTTTATACAAATGATGGTTATATGCTTGATAAAATTAAATAAAAGACGAAAGAATGGCGGTTCAAGGTCAGCTGTACCTCCTCCCCGTATCCCTTGTGTTTCAAAGACTCGTGCGATGTATGTACAGCCAAGATATGAAACCTCACCTTCTGACTTGTGTATTGGCAGTGGTCAATTCGCTATTTTACCGAAATAAGGTGGCCTCTTGTATTTTCCATCTATACTAATATAATAAACACACTATATAACGCAGAATCGTAGTAATCGTAGATATCACGGCGTATTTTTGAATAATTATTTTTCTAATATAAATTCCTATCTTTATGAAAGGCTTTAGACCAGTGTTTCCTTGGGGACATTTGGATTTAGAGGGGAGCAATTCGGAGATTTAAAAACTTAAGGCTACATCGTTACAATGATAGCCAGTGCTAAAAAATTTTAGAGACAAAAATCCGTTGCATTTAAACTATTTATATGTATTTTCGTGTTTAAATTTTTTATATGAAATTTATTTAGTCAGCCAAAAGTAGTATTTAATTATTTCTCTAACATTGTACATTTAGGCCTCGAGATAAATTTATTTCTAAACAAAATTTAAAAGGGGGCAATAGTCATGTTCATCCTGAAAAATGGGACATGGATTCAAAAAGGTTGGGAAACACTGCTTTAGACTATATATTTTCACGTCATTAACATAGGGGGTGAGTAAATTGGAAAAAAGCTTTTATGCGAGAAAGGGACAAAAATTGCAAGCCAATAGCAGCAAAGATGGATAGTTACCATGGTAACGGTAATTCTCAGCCAATAGCGAAGGTCTTCGTTGTCATTTGAACATTTGAATTCAGAAGTTTTTTTTTGATTCAGAGCTGACAAAGTCGCTGGTTACTAAATAAAATTTTCTTTGTATACAGGGACAAGGAGCGTCGTGAACGCGAACGTTCCGAGCTTCGTATCCTGGTTGGTACGAACCTGGTGCGTCTGTCGCAGCTGGAGTCTGTGACTGTTGAGGAGTACGGGCGGCTGGTGCTGCCCGGCATCCTGGAGCAGGTCGTCAGCTGCAGGGATGCGATCGCTCAGGAGTACCTCATGGAGTGTATCATACAGGTGACATATGGAATACTCCATACAAGATGGAGGATCAAGATTTGGTGGTTGACTTTTCTAGGGGATTAATTATTGCGTGGTATTACCTTAAATATAAGTCAAGAATTTACATAATTTAAATGAAAATATATTTGACTAAAAAAAAAAACATAATTATGTAAATGTCACTGAATAGTTTTCAAGTAGTCAGAGAAATTGATAAGCGTCATATCCAAATTCTGTCTTATATAAAACTTTTTTGTATAAAATAGATATTGCTTTAAGATATAAATAAATTCATCATCAGCTCACTATACGTTCCAACTGAGCAGCTCCGGAGCCTACACTAAGTTAGTGGTGACTAGGACATAGTCAACTACAGCCCAGTGCAAGTTGACTTCACACATATCATTGAATTTCTTCTCAGATATGTGCAGCATCACTGATGTTTTCCTTCATTGTAAGAACGTCGGATAAATGTATATATGTAACTCGAAAAACACATTGGTATATGACGGGATTCGAACCCATAACCTGCAGATTACAAGTCAAGTACTTAACCTCTGAGTCTTCGACACTCTTGAAAATAAAATAAATGTACTAATATAAATATGTATTGTTATTTTAATTTGCAGGTGTTCCCCGATGAATTTCACTTGGCTAATTTGACACCGTTCCTAAAGTCATGTGCTGAGTTACAGCCCGGAGTTAATATAAAGAACATTATTATTGCTTTAATAGAACGTCTGGCTAGTTATAGTCAGGTATGGATGTAATTTGTTTCAGTTTTTCTAATATTTTTTTACGTTTTTCTTGTATCTTTATCCGGTTGCAACTGACGGAATTAATTAGAAAAAATACTTATTGTCATCCCTTAAATTGTTTAAATTTTCCTAATACACCCAATACCAATACAGATAATAAAGCTTGATGGTCTTTATGTAATAGCGAAAACACAATTCATATTTCGAAATTACAATTTTTTTTTCTGTCTGTCCGCAAGACAGTGTTTGTTCCGGATAATCTCCGGAACTGCCGGACCGATTTTGAGGGGACGTTGACGGGAAGGTAGCTGATGCACGTGGGCATGTTATAGGCTAGTTTTTTTTAAAATCCTGAGTTGACGAAATCGCTGGCTACTGCTAATAATTAAGTAAAAACGGCTACTGGCACTGACTGAGTTCATTATTATTTAAACTTAGAAAAATATGTTTTTTTTGTATTAAATATTTAAAAGAAAGTTTTAATTAAAATAGTTATTAATTTTTCAGAGGAATGAGGGCAATGTTAATCTCAGCGTAGTTCTAGAAGATGGCAAAGAACAAGAAGTACAATTGTTTGAAGTATTCTCCGATCAAGTGGCAGCTATCACACAGGTAAGAGTAGAAAACAATATATTATCTATGATCTACTTTTGTCTCCAACAGCAGTAAATATTTAAAAAGTCAATATTGTCTTTGGTCATTATCCTGCAGTTTAAAAACATTAAAAAGTTAACATTATCTATGGTATACATTTCTCCTAACCAAGGCAAGAAATGATAATAAGTCTATGACTGTCACTTTTATAGCCACGAATGTAAAAAAAAATTGTCTATGCTGTAATATCTTTAACACTGGCAACAAACATTAAAAAAATACACATTGTCTATGGTCCAGAGCCGCACAGATATGGCGCCTGAGGACATGCTGAGTTTACAACTGGCTCTGCTGAAGTTGGCACAGCGCTGTCACCCGGACAAGTTGAATTATGTGGATAGAGTTCTGGCTCATACAGACAAAATTTGTGCTGATATACATCAGACTAGGTGAGTATGGAGATAAATGTAGAGTTAATGAACATATAGAAGTGGCAATAAATCAAAACGCTTTAATTAGTTAGGTTTTTGATGTTATCAAATCTAGATTTTAGTTGGATACTTTATATTTACTTTATCATCAGCTCACTACACGTCCCCACCGAGGGGCTCGGAGCCTACCCCAAGTTAGGAGTGACTAGACCATAGTCAACCACCCTGGCCAAGTGCGGGTTGGTTGACTTCACACATATCATTGAATTTCTTCTCAGATATGTGCAGGACATAGTCAACCATGCTGGCCCAGTGCGGGTTGACTTCACACATATCATTGAATTTCTTCTCAGATATGTGCAGGACATAGTCAACCACGCTGGCCCAGTGCGGGTTGACTTCACACATATCATTGAATTTCTTCTCAGATATGTGCAGGACATAGTCAACCACGCTGGCCCAGTGCGGGTTGACTTCACACATATCATTGAATTTCTTCTCAGATATGTGCAAGACATAGTCAACCACGCTGGCCCAGTGCGGGTTGACTTCACACATATCATTGAATTTCTTCTCAGATATGTGCAGGACATAGTCAACCACGCTGGCCCAGTGCGGGTTGACTTCACACATATCATTGAATTTCTTCTCAGATATGTGCAGGACATAGTCAACCACGCTGGCCCAGTGCGGGTTGACTTCACACATATCATTGAATTTCTTCTCAGATATGTGCAGGACATAGTCAACCACGCTGGCCCAGTGCGGGTTGACTTCACACATATCATTGAATTTCTTCTCAGATATGTGCAAGACATAGTCAACCACGCTGGCCCAGTGCGGGTTGACTTCACACATATCATTGAATTTCTTCTCAGATATGTGCAGGACATAGTCAACCACGCTGGCCCAGTGCGGGTTGACTTCACACATATCATTGAATTTCTTCTCAGATATGTGCAGGACATAGTCAACCACGCTGGCCCAGTGCGGGTTGACTTCACACATATCATTGAATTTCTTCTCAGATATGTGCAGGACATAGTCAACCACGCTGGCCCAGTGCGGGTTGACTTCACACATATCATTGAATTTCTTCTCAGATATGTGCAAGACATAGTCAACCACGCTGGCCCAGTGCGGGTTGACTTCACACATATCATTGAATTTCTTCTCAGATATGTGCAGGACATAGTCAACCACGCTGGCCCAGTGCGGGTTGACTTCACACATATCATTGAATTTCTTCTCAGATATGTGCAGGACATAGTCAACCACGCTGGCCCAGTGCGGGTTGACTTCACACATATCATTGAATTTCTTCTCAGATATGTGCAAGACATAGTCAACCACGCTGGCCCAGTGCGGGTTGACTTCACACATATCATTGAATTTCTTCTCAGATATGTGCAGCATCATAATGTTTTCCTTCACCGTAAGAACGTCGGATAAATGTACATATGTAAATCGAAAATCGAAAAACACATTGGTACATGACGGGATTCGAACCCAGGACCTGCAGGTCCTTTAGTTGGATGGTAAAAAGTAATTAGTAAACTAGACTAGAGGTTACCTGTGACTTTGTTAACAAAATTTAAGTAAACTACCTTACTAAATAAGTCCAACCGTTCCGGAGATTACCCGAAAGCCTTGCAGACATATAGACAGACAAAAAAATGGTTTTTCACTATGACAAATGTAAATATTTTTTTTTCTCCATAATACATACAGTACGCTCCAATTTTATTAATATGTATGGATTAAAAAAAAATTACTAATTCGGAATCGAAATTAGACTAGCTTCTGTGATACATGTAAGTTATTTATTACAGTGGGTAAATCCCGCAATAACAATATTTGTTAGGTCCACGAATTCGCCTCGCTCAGTGAAATACCACGACCATACAGAAGACAGACGTCAAGTGGAAGTAATTCCAACTACAGTCTGATGAGTGTGGTGCTGGAGGACTAATTTTAGTCCTCTTTCCCTTCCTATCCTTTTCTTAATAGGAAAGGATGGGAAGGGGAAGTGGATTTGGTGAAAGAGTGGACGCATAGGAAGGAGAAATATCCTCATTCTGTGCGTCCTCTTCTCCGTTAGTTAAAGGTAGGCAACTCATCTGCATTTGTGGATGTCTATGGGCAACGGTCATCTCGCTATTGCGGCTGATCCAGGTGTCCGTTTGCTCATTTGCCACCTTTTGATTTAAAAAATAAAAAAAACTTGAGAGGTGTCAAGGGACACCCGGATGGAACGAAGTTCCTTTCAATTAATTTTTGAAGGAACCAATGTTTATTCTATGAATAAAAAACTTAAGTCTTCACAAGAAGTACATTTTATTTCTATGAATTTTCGTTATATATTGTCACGTCGTTGCCATGGTGAAGTAGCGCTCATTCGTCGTTAACATACTTACAATAGCAAAAAGTGTCGTGACAACTTTTCGTAAGAATTTTTTCCGTCTAACCCCCTTTCACAACGTGCGATAAGGAACTTCGTTCCAAAAATTATTCATAATGATTTTTATTCCAGTGGTAAATCTCATCTGGAACACAATACACCTGTATTCAAAGAATTGATGAAGATTCTCAAACTACCCGCTGATCACTACAAGAATATACTGACATTGATCAAGCTGCAGAACTATGCACCTCTTATATCACATCTGAATCACCCCGGTAGACTGATGATAGCGGTACACCTGGTCAATGATGTACTGGATACGGATACATTGATCTCCACACCTGAAGATGTGAGTAATTTGGTTACTGGTATACTCGGTTCTAAATAGAAATTTTGTTAACTTGATACGTCCCTGGTAATCTATCCGATCCAGATGGATGTATGTTTGTTTGAAGGTATCTCCAGAACAGCTCAACAGATCTTGATGAAATTTGGCACAGATATTTAATTCGGTGGACATAAATTATGACAGCTCACTAACGCCCTCCTGTGAACATCAAAAGTATAATGTATCTGTCATGTCACTTTCTTTAAGTAGGTTTTATATATTTTCTGACAGAAATAGCAGCGTCTCTTACCTGTTTAGATATTCTTGTTTTAAGTAAAGACGTCTTTATGATAGCTCACTAGCGCCCTCCTAACAATTTCAAAAATAACACTGTTCTTTTCAACCTATACCCAATCTAGGTTTTAATATATTTTCTGTCACAAGTAGATATAGCGCGATAGTAGCGCCTCTTTCAGCCGCCAGATATTCTTGTTTAAAATTACGAAATATAGTCATATTCCGTAATTTTAAACGATTAATGTTTGGCAAATTTGTTCAAGTTATACAACACGTCTATTTTTGTATGTTATTATATTAAATACTAGCTTTTACCCGCGACTCCGTCCGCGCGGAATAAAAAATAGAAAACGGGGTAAAAATTATCCTATGTCCGTTTCCTGGTTCTAAGTGTGTGTATATGTTTTTCCAGACTATGTTCTACATCTGTGCCAAATTTCATCAAGATCTGTTGAGTTGTTCCGGAGATACCTTCAAACAAACATCCATCTAAATATTCGCATTTATAATATTAGTAAGATTTACTTATTGTTACAATTCAGGTGGAATCAGTATTATCGATGCTTGATGTCCTTGTCAAAGATCAACCGGACCAGGTCACATCGGAATTGGATGTAGAAGACTTTATGGAAGAACAAGGTTTATTGGCTCGGTAAGAACTTTTTACTTTGATCCACTGTAAAGATTGAAACGCTCCAAACTAACACATTCAGAGTTGTTTATAACTTTTTTTTAGTATTTAAATATGTGGCATTGAATGTGTTAAAATAATTTCAAGTTTTTTTTAGTCTTTGCAAAATAATTGTCCTTTTTTAGCTGATTTCAAAATGGAGTTTATCGAGAACTCTGTATTTTTTTATGTGTGTTACCACATTTCTAAGCTCCTATTGCTCCAATTTTATTTTTTTTTTAATCGAAAGCTAGTGCTTGTAGGTTGGTTTCATTTTTTTTAATTAATTTTTAGCTCAAAAACTGACTAGTAAATTTTGAGTTTCCCTTAAAAGTGCGATACGGAAGCATTGAAAATTTCTGTAGGTATTATTTTATTGTTTTTTTTTTTGTAAGTGGCCACATGAATTCGCCGAAATGGCGAATCGACCTCTGCCCATAGACATTCGCAATTGCAGATGCGTTGCCTACCCTCAATCGACTAAGGAGGAGATGCACAAAAAGAGAATATTTAATCTTCCTATGCATCTCCTCCTCCATCATATCCACATCCCCTTCCCATCCTTTCCTTATAAGAAAAGGGGTGGGAAGGGAAGGAGGACTAAAATGAGTCCTCCGGCACCACACTCATCAGACTGTACTTGGAATTACTTCCACTTGACGCCTGTCTTCTGTGAGGTCGTGGTATTTCACTGACCGAGGCAAATTCGTGCAACTGTTGTTGTTGCTGGCGTCTACCACTGTTATTCTTTGTGATTTCCTTTAGACTGATCCATCACTTCAAGTCGGATTCAGCTGACCAGCAGTACTTGATACTGAGTGCAGCCAGGAAGGCTCTACAAGGTGGAGGTGCGCGCCGCATACAGCACACCTTCCCACCAATATTATTCCACGCCTACCGCCTCGCCTTCCTCTACAAGGATCTCAGGGAACAGGTAATTTTGTCACACTCAGATAATTTTAGGCATGGGTAGGACCTAAAGGGATATAGGGCGGGGCCATTAGCAATCTTTGCCACGCCCATTTCCAAAGATCTGCAGTCTTAACCAACCACATGAGGTTTAAAAGCGTTGAGGCTTTTTGCTATAGATACCTATTTCCGTGACATTGACGCGTAGATGTCGCGAAAGCATCTAGGAATAGCCGGGTGATGAAACTATGTATTATTGCAGGACGAGATGTGGGAGAAAAAATGCCAGAAGATATTCCAGTTTTGCCACCAGACTATCAGTATGCTGGTCAAAGCGGAACTAGCTGAGTTGCCGTTAAGGTATACTATGACTAAACTATCTTGATATTTTCCAGCTATATGTACGGTAGTTGAACAATCTTGATACATTCCAGGTTGTACCTGCAGGGGGCGCTGGCGGTGAGTGAGGCTGCGTTTGCGGGACACGAGACAATCGCATACGAGTTTCTCTCACAAGCGTTTTCATTGTACGAGGATGAAGTGTCTGACAGCAAAGCTCAGCTCGCAGCCATCACGTTAATTATAGCTACCTTCGAACAGATTAATTGCTTCGGTAAGTACCGAATTGCTATGGTTTGCGTTCCGGAACGTTTTCATTCCGTTTTTTCCTTGTAAGAAATGGGTGAGAAAGGGAAGTGTATTTGATGGAGGACGCATAGGAAGGGGAAATATTCTCTTTCAAAGCGTCTCCTTCTACGTCACTTCGGTATTTCGGCGAATTCAGGTGGCTGTTTGTTCGTTTGCGACCTCATAATAATAAAAAAAAATCAAACTTGTTAATACGATGTTCTACTGTTCATTTTGTACAACGATAACTGAATCACTAAAACTTCTAACAATAGATGGCGTTATTACTAAAACTAAGAAAGTTATGATAGATGGCGCTGTATTGTACTTTCTTGTGTTGTAGGTTCAGAGAACGCGGAGCCGATGCGCACACAATGCGCGCTGGCCGCCAGCAAACTGCTCAAGAAGCCCGACCAGAGCAGAGCGGTCGCTCTCTGCGCACATCTCTTCTGGAAAGGACCTAAGGATGGAAAACAGGTAATCTTGGAAACTAGACTAGATTAGCAGAAAAATAGACTTTATGCAGAGTATTAACAGTTTAGGTAGCAAAGTGAGTAAAGGATAGATAGTTGGAGCTTACGATGAAATTCAGAAGAATTTTCAGTGACATCAATCTATCGCTAGTTGCAGAAATTCATACGAGTGAAAAAAAACTGTTAAAATTTGACACTATCTTTAACAAAATAACCCTTTATGTATTTTATTTCTAGTGGGCATTAAATGATGCATCTCGAGCGTTGGATTGCCTGAAGAAAGCAGCTCGGGTAGCTCAGCAATGTATGGATGGAGGTGTGCAGGCGCAGCTGTTGGCTGAGCTGCTGGGCCGGTACGCGCTACTGAGAGAGCGCGGCAACGCCAGTCTCACCACAGCACTCATTGACGCTGTAAGTCATACATCCGACTCGAAGGACTATAAGTTTATCTTTCGAAGGACCATAAGTTTATCTTTCGAAGGACCATAAGTTTATCTTTCGAAGGACCATAAGTTTATCTTTCGAAGGACCATAAGTTTATCTTTCGAAGGACCATAAGTTTATCTTTCGAAGGACCATAAGTTTATCTTTCGAAGGATCATAAGTTTATCTTTCGAAGGACCATAAGTTTATCTTTCGAAGGACCATAAGTTTATCTTTCGAAGGACCATAAGTTTATCTTTCGAAGGACCATAAGTTTATCTTTCGAAGGACTAATATATTATTGATCTTTAACGTTTAACGACATGTTATTCGACAGTGAAAACTCATAAATGACTGGTTTAAGTACTTATTACTTCATCAAACTTCCCACCAGATATTAATCGGATATTGTAGTTACACAAGTGAGACATCATGATTAATTAATTAAGAAAAGGCTTAACTCACGTTTGATCGTCTGGTGACGGCACCGACTAGTTTCGAACCCATCGGAGGTCCATCTTCAGGGCGAGTGTTTAATCCGAAGACTTCGCGGTCGCGTCGCGTCTCGCACTGATGGATATGGATCCCCGATGGGTCCGAAATTAGTCGGTGCCGTCACCGGACGATCAAACGTGAGTTAAGCAGTTTCTTAATTAAGTAGTTACACAAGATAGTGAAGATATCTCAAATCTCATGTTCCACTTTACCTTATTAAGCAGAAAGATCATTTAAGGCTGTCTTCCAGGTGATCCAGAAAATCAGAGAGGAGCTCGCCAACCTGGACCAGTCTGAGGAGGTGGAGCAGATCACGAAGCACTTCCACAACACGTTGCAGCATCTTAAGAACCGCATGGAGTGCCCCGACCCTGACGGACTAGGGTACGAGGGTCTTGTTCTGTCATAGATCCAAACCTGCCTTAACTCTGGGATGGTCCTAGATCTAGTTATATCCTTAGTTCAGGTACGGATCTAGGTATAGCAATATAGCACTAGAATCTTACTGAGATGTATTATTTTTTATTTGTGAAAAATGTAAAATTTATGAAATTAATCACTCATATTTTTATTTTTTTTGTATTTTTTTTTATTCATTGACAGTTTTGTAATATTTACATTTTAAGAACACATTCCTATTTCTGTCACCTGTGTTTTAGGTCACAAAATGTGACCTAGGTACGATGAAAATGAAAAATGTGAAGTAAATATGGAATATAGATGTATAAATATATCTTATGTAACTATTATGTTATAGTACACATATAGTATTTTTTTTATAAGTTTTTCTATCATTATATATTTGATTTACTTTGTAGCTCTCGTAAGATTATTGTTACAAATATTATGTAATTTATTATTAATAGTAAAAAAAGATTTTTGTTAGTATATAAATAAATATATATAAAAATGTTTTATGTATTATATGTATTTTTATTTGAAAATGCATTAAACCTTAATGGATATGAAAATGCTGATTTGATCGGTAACAATCAAATTTTAATTTTAACTCCTTCGCACAAAATTCATAATTTAATTACGAGAAAAAACAATTATAGCTAATACCTAAACCTCTTGACTTGTAATTTGCAGGTCTTGGGTTCGAATCCCGTCATGTACCAATGTGTGTTTCGATTTATATATGTACATTTAACCTACACATATCTGAGAAGAAATTTAAAGATAAATGTGAAGTCAACTTGCATTGGGCTGTAGTTGACTATGTCCTAGTCACACCTAACTTAGGGTAGGCTCTGAGCCCCTCAGTGGGGACATATAGTGAGCAAGGACATATAGATGATGAAAGGTACCTATATAATTTCCTTCGAAAAAAAAAAAATAGACTATTGTCTATGCAAACGGACCTCTTTACATATGTTTTTTACTCATAATTTTATATTT
Organism: Papilio machaon; assembly: GCF_912999745.1. Classification (NCBI taxonomy): domain Eukaryota; kingdom Metazoa; phylum Arthropoda; class Insecta; order Lepidoptera; family Papilionidae; genus Papilio; species Papilio machaon. Next base: position 1,275,165 of record NC_060011.1, read on the forward strand.
TTAAATTTAGAATAATTTGCTTTTTTTTATTATTCTAAAACGTATCAGTTGTAAATATATATTCCTTTTTGTGTTCCTTTTCGCCTTTTTTTAATATTTATTTTAATTATTTTCCAAATTATCTTAAACTAGCTTTTGCCCCGACTTCTGTCTGAATTAAAAAAAAACCTAATAAGTAGCCAATGTGATCCAGACTATGTTCTACATCTGTACCAAATTTCATCAAGATCTATTTACCTTTTCCAGAGATATCTTCAAACATCCATACATCTAAACATTCGCATTTATAATATTAGTAAGATTATCGCTCATGTTTTTTCTTCCTCTACATATACAAAATATAGGTTTTTTGTCAATGAAAATGCAAGTTTACAATATATTTGTGTAAATATTAATTTTACAAATAAAATACATTTATACCTAATCTAAAAGATTTTGTTACCTTGAACATTATTTCTATTGTTCAACATAATCTTCTCTTGTCGTTTCTTCTCTTCTTTGAAAGCTTCTTTGTTCGCCTTCTTCTCTATTCTCCTTTCTTTTCTGTATTCTTTTAGAAGACGTTTTCTTTCTTTCTTCTCTTCTGGCGATTCATCTTTAGGTCTAAAAAATTCACATTTTATTATAATTCTTCCATACAAAGATTATCAAGTTCTCCAATGATGTTAATAACGTAATTTCCCACTGCCATATTTATACTAAAAGTATATTGTTATATTCAAGAAGAATTGGAAGCAATGAATATTCCAACAAATTTACTAATATTATAAACTCGCTTTTACCCGCGACTCCGTCCGCGCGGAATAAAAGATAGAAAACGGGGTAAAAATTATCCTATGTCCTTTTCCTGGTTCTAAGCTACCTGCCCACCAATTTTCAGTCAAATCTATTCAGCCGTTCTTGAGTTATAAATAGTGTAACTAACACGACTTTCTTTTATATATATAGAGATGAATGTTGGATGGATGGATGTTTGAGAATATTTCCGGAACAGATGCATGGATCTTGATGTAATCCGGCATATAGTTAGAGCAGTGTTTCCCAAAGGGGGCGATAACCCCTTGGGGGCGTTTGAAACCTAGGAGGGGACGATAAGAGGCCCAAAAAATGGGGGGCATTGAAATTAATTAAAGTAATGAAATTGTGGTTTTTAAGTTTTAGGGCTGAATAAAAATTAGGGGGCTCTGAAATATAATCGATTTTCAAAGGGGGCGGTGAAAGAAATAAGTTTGACAATTACTGAGTTAGAGCATAGTCTGGAAGAACACATAGGTTACATATTTAGTTTTTTTTTAAATTTCAAGCGGACGTAATCGCTAACAACGGCTAGTATTTCATAAAATTAAAAACCAAAGATTTAGGTGGCATTGCCAATACAAAATTGTAATTATCACAGAGAATTATTTTTTTCTCTATTCTCTATGGTCATACCATAGAAATGTTTTTAAGTTTATTTTTCTTACCTTATAGATAATACGCTAAGTGTAGACAGAACAGTGTCAGCTTGTGTGTCCCCGTCATCATCAGAATTCTGATCACCATGTTCATGTTGTGCGTTGAACTTGGCCAATGTCTTCCGAGTCAATTTGTTATCTTTACCGAGTGTGTCTTTTGGAATGCCCGTTTTCGTGTTGATTGCAATTTTTTTAGGTTTCTACAAAAAAAAGCATAATTTAAACAATTTTTTAGCATTTAGCAGTTTTTAAATAATAGAATTTTTTTTTTTATGTTTGTAAGGAATAAACTTAAATTACTAGACAGATTTCAAACTTCTTTCACCGTTAGAATGCTGTATAGAGTAACATAGGTTCCATTTAAAAACAAAATGACACGCATATGACAGTCATTTATTAATCTATATATATAAAAGAAAGTCGTGTTAGTTACACTATTTATAACTCAAGAACGGCTGAATCGATTTGACTGAAAATTGGTGGGGAGGTAGCTTAGAACCAGGAAACGGACATAGGATAATTTTTACCCCGTTTGCTATTTTTTTATTACGCGCGGACGGAGTCGCGGGTAAAATCTAGTATATTATAGATTTATAAATAAATATGATGTTAATATTTTATTCATCATCATCATCAGCTCACTATAAGTCCCCACCCATTGAGGGTCTCGGAGCCTACACTAAGTTAGAGGTGACTAGGACATAGTCAATGCAGGCACAGTGCGCGTTGACTTCACACATATCTTTGTATTTCTTCTCAGATATGTGCAGCATCACGATGTTTTCCTTCATCGTATGAACGTCAGATAAATGTACATATGTAAATCGAAAAACACATATGACGGGATTCGAACCCCTTAACCTTTGAGCCACCAACGGACGCTCTCAATTTTATTATCTTACTAATATTATAAATGTGAATATTTGGATGTATAATGGATGGATAGATATTAGTTAGAAGCTACAGTTTCATGGATTTCGTTGAAATTTGGCATATTTGTAGAACATAGTCTGGAAGAACACATAGGCTACTAAGTTTTATAAATCCGCGCATACGAAGTCGCGGGCTACATCTAGTTCTTAACAAACTGATTTAGTAAATAAAGATTCAAAATACCTTAGGTTCCTCAATCAGTTTAGGATGATTATACAAGTTGGAGCAAGTGGACAGTATGGTCTCGCAGTCCCATCTCTCTTTAGGCTCCACTTCCACTGTCACCATCTCCTCCTCTGACTCTTCTTCTATCTCTTGTAGACGTTGCAATCTAGTAAAACACATAGTTAAATATATTTACACTAATATAAATTGAAAATCTGACATGTTTGTAATAAATTTTCTAAAAAAACAACTTGACAGATTTAAAAAAATCTTTTTCTATTGCAATGCTACATTTTTTATATGTATATGCTAAATGGCTAAAATAAGAGGCCGGGAAGTACAGATTGAATGATTTCAATAAAAGGTAGCTCTTTTTATTTATATCATCTGCGATTCCTCTGGTATTGCAGATGTCTATGGACGTCCATGAACACCTTGGTGTTCCCGATGCTCGTTTGCCCCCTTCTCTTATATATAAAAAAATTTCGGTTGAAATTCAAATACCAACAGCTTTTAAAGTTAAGTAACAATTTTTGATGTGAAACATCTATAAGATCAGGATCTTGTAAACCGAATTGTTGGCGTGGCGACGCTTGCCGTGGCGACGGGTCGCCACGCTATACTGAGGTATACATTATTATTATTATCATTATTTTTTTACATAGTAGGTGGCATACAAGCAAGTGACGGCTGCCCATAGACAACAATGGTAGATGTGTTGCCTACCTTATAATTGACAGACAATGGGATGAAAAGTAAGATATTTCCCCTTCTTTTCCTCCACTACTCTGTCAAATTCTCTTTCCCATCCCATCATTTCCTTATAAGAAAAGGATGGGAAGGGAAAGACTATTATTAGTCCTCCGGAAAGCACACGAACACACGCACAGACTAAACACCAAATTACATCCACTTCACTGTCTTCTTTAAATTATATAAAACTAGATTCTACCCGCGAGTCCGCGCGGAATAAAAAAATTCACACAAGAAAAATAAAAATGTTCCTAAGTCCGTCTCCTAGTTCTAAGCTATCTCCCCATCAATTTTCAGCTAAATCAGTTCGACCGATCTTGAGTTATAAATAGTGTAACTAACACGACTTTCTTTTATATATATAGACTAGCTTTTACCCGCGACTCCGTCCGCGCGGAATAAAAAATAGAAAACGGGGTAAAAATTATCCTATGTCCGTTTCCTGGTTCTAAGCTACCTGTCCACCAATTTTCAGTCAAATCGATTCAGCCGTTCTTGAGTTATAAATAGTGTAACTAATACGACTTTCTTTTATATATATAGATGTACAAAAGTGATTACAAATTTACCTTGCAATTTCCTTCTCTTTATCCAGCTTGTATCTCCTCTGCGACTCCTCAAACTCCTCAGCAGCTCTGAGCAGCATGTCATGTGAGTGCGGCATGAAGCCATCTATATCTTCTAAATCTAATGCTCCCAGTTCCGTATCGTCGTATTCCGCAAACATCTTAAATATGTGTTTTTGACTTTACTTAACATGCCATATTAATAATTACATCTTACTAATATTATAAATGCGAAATGGATGGATGCATGTTTGTTTGAAGATATCTCCGGAACGGTTTAACCAATCTTGATGAAATTCAGCACGAATTTGGGAAGAACACATAGGCTAATTATTACGTTTTTTTTTAAATCCGCGCGGACAGAGTCATGGGCAAAAGCTAGTAATAGATAAAGAGCACCAGTGATCATAAAAAAACTTTTTTTTTTTTAAGTAAATAGCACTTCTCATAAAAATCTGCATTTTCAGATGCATACCTTTAATCAACTGGTGAAGGGATTAGTGATTACAGTAAGAGTCTATTTCCCCTTCCCACGTGTCTCCTCCACTTCCCCGTTCGATTTTATACATATTATAATTCACCCATATAGCTTTGTATGTTAGGTGTTACAAGCTTACCTTTTCAAATCTATTGTCCAACAAGGAAAGACCTTCATTACGTCGTATCACACTAGAAGACATAGAATACTGAGAGAAACGAGACTTAGTATCGTCTTTGTCACGGTCTAGCCAAGACGGCATTTTAGGTCTCCCTCTTTCTTCATCCTGAAAAATAAAAGTATTCACGTATAAGAGACACATTCTGTTTGTAATATGTTAAAAGGAATTCTATTTAAAATTTCAAGGTCGCGTCACAAATAGCAATATTTCGTTACACAAGTGAGACAAAAGATACAAAAAAATAGGTTGAGTAAGAGACTGTTGTATTCAGGAAACATTACCCAAACAAACTAATGAATTATATTGTCTTACTAGCTGTCCGGTTTTTTTAACTGCCCGCGACTCCGTCCGCGCGCAGTTAAAAAAACCTTAATAGGGGTATGAAAAATAGATGTTGGCCGATTCTCAGACCTACTGAATATGCTCACAAAATTTAATGAGAATCGGTCAAGACGTTTCGGAGGAGTACGGGAACGAACATTGTGACACGAGAATTTTATATATTAGATTACTATTTATTATAATTTTATATATTGTATTAAAATATACTATATTATCAAAATAGTCAGTATTTTGATAATATAGTATATTTTAATACAGTTGCGAAAAATGAAGCAATTTAATAGAATAAAAAGAATTTTATTGGAAAATGGCGCCAACCGTAAAAGAATATAAGCAGAGATTTTTTTTGTTTTCTTCACCATTTCTGGGTAGGCAAAGGGAACTATGGCCATACAGCCTAGTCTTCAGTAGATTTTTTTTATTGATATGAAATGAAAATAAAATTTACCTGTGAATCATCATCTGAATCAAAGTCACTTGCAAATGCTTTGTCAGAATCTTCATCACCAGACATGCTCTCATCTTCTTCATCATAATCATCATCATCGTCATCACCTATTTATAATAAAACTTATTAGAACATTAACTTAGATAAATAAATATTTAAGTCTTACTACTACTATAAATGTTCTGGATTAAAAGAAAAAAAAATTAGAACAATTGGCCTGAGCTTTAAAAAAAAATAACTTTAGTCATCACAGGTAAAAATCATTATTTACCATGTGTTTATAATTAACTAGCTTTTACCCGCGACTCCGTCCGCACGGAATAAAAAATAGAAAACGGGGTAAAAATTATCCTATGTCCGTTTCCTGGTTCTAAGCTACCTGCCCACCAATTTTCAGTCAAATCTATTCAGCCGTTCTTGAGTTATAAATAGTGTAACTAACACGACTTTCTTTTATATATATAGATAACTAAAGTTGATTTTCTTTTTATAATGCTCAGGCTAATAGTTCTAATTTTTTTTTATCCAGAACAGTAGTAGTAAGACTACATACAACATTCCATTACAAAAAAATACCTTCTCCCATAGCCATTTCAATAAAGTTATCTTCCAGTTGATTGTCTGGGTCTTCAAAATCAAAGTCATCATCCAAGGCTGCTACAACTTCAGGGTCCAGATCCAAGCAGAGACCTGATGATATAAAAGATTATAAAACATATTCAGTAGAAAACATTTGGCATGACAAAACATGAGCCGTTAAGAGCTGCTGTCGTGGTTAGTTCTGCGAGATAATAAATAAAATTACTAAACCATAGGCATAAAAACTTAAAAAAAAAACTTGACAACAACTATGACAAGGATCTATTGACACATTTTTGACATATACAGAGGGGCGCTAGTCAGGTATCATAATTTAGTTAGACTTATTGCCCACCAAGATAACTTTGTCTGTCTAATAACTCTAAACATCATGATCTCCCCGGCCTTTTCCCACTCATGTGGGGTCGGCAGACAAGGTTTTACAAACCTTAAAGTTTTCACTTAAGTTTCTAAGACCAGCTGCCTGCCTGTCACCAACCCTACTTGGAGGCCCCTATAACTCTTAACATAAGTGTTCTTTTTGATGTGAAACATCTATAGGATCACTTGTAAACCGAATCGTTGGCGTGTCGACGCTTGCCGTGGCGACGGGTCGCCACGCTATACTAAGGTACAGATATATATTTTATGTGTTTAGTTTAATAATATTGAATATTATTTATTATTATTTTATTATTATTATTACTATTCCACATATTTATTAATTTTCTGATTTAATACATTTTTCTTAATATTATTATAATTATTATAATTATTGTCATTATTATAATTACTGTCATTACTATCATTATCATTATTTTTTATTTAATTATAATACCTATTTAATATTTTATGCATATTACTTGTACACACAGGATGTTTCACATCTGCCAGGCGTCCCATGGCGGCTCACATGTTTTTTTTTTTTTTAATACTGTTCTTTACCTTGTGAAGCAGCTTTATTCAACATTCCAACATCCTCTTCAACTTCTGAGGCGAATACAGAACTTGGCAGTTTCAATGTTTCTGATATTTCTTTTGTATCCTCTTTGTTTTCTGTATCCGTTTCTTTCTTATCTTTCTTTTTATGTGAACTTTTCTGTAAATGCATAAAAAATGCTGGAATCAGTATTTCTATTCAAGTATAATGTAAGGGTCTTCCAGAGAAGACTGAATAGACACTTCTAAACTTATTTATACCTTTCAAACATATTAATTAACATCAGGTAGGATTCTAGCCAAGTGTTATTTTATTTATACTAATACTATACTATATCTATACTTATTTTATATGTTTGTTTGTATTGAATAGTCTCCGAAACGACTGGATCAATTTAAATAAATAATTAGAACGAAGTTCCTTATCGCGCGCTGTGAAAGGGGGCTAGACGGAAAAATTCTTACGAAAAGTTGTCACGACACTTTTTGCTATAGTATGTTAACGAATGAGCGCTACTTCACCATGGCAACAACGTGACAATATATAACCAAAATTCATAGAAATAAAATGTACTTCTTGTGAAGACTTAAGTTTTTTATTCATAGAATAAACATTGGTTCCTTCGCTAATTAATAGAAAGAAAGTTCGTTCCCTCCGGGTGTCCCTTGACACCTCTAAAGTTTTTTTTTTTCACTGTTGGGAAGCTACACAATCGGGTGTTAGACTATATTTATTTACTTTTTCCGTATAGACGAAGTAATGGGAAATTGCTTGCTCCTTATAAAAAAAGTCTGTTTATTTTTATGTTTTTCTACAAAGGAGGTTATGAAAAAAAATTGGCATAAAATTTCTACTTACTGGCTGCAAGACCATGGTAACTTCTTTTGTATCCTTAAGATGCTGAAGATAGTTGTAATCATCATCAAAGTAGATGCCATATTTACGTTGCTCTTCCTTTCTCTGTTCTAAGGTTAAATCCTGTAAAAACAACCTTTAAAATGAAAATTTCGTCAAGAAAAGTATTTAAAGATTAGTGGAAATATTATTTTTAGATCATATACAGTGCTGATTGTAATGAATTGAAATTACGATGTAAGATTGAGAGGATTGTCCTCCTAGAAATTAAGATGATACCTACAGGATCTTTCTCTTTTTTTGGCGGTACTACAGCGTTAACTGGCACAAGAACTCGCTGTGGCGCTGTCTCATCAGCTATTAGAGGGTCTCTTTGGGAACGATGTACCAAGTTAAATGTTACAGCCTTCTTGCGGTCTATAAACTTCTTCTTGGTCTTCGGCTGGAAAAGAGCATGGAAATTAATAGGTGTTCTAACAAGTAGGAATATCGATTATCAAAAGAATGAAATGCGTTTACCATTTTGGAATGAGGAAAAAACACAAATTTTTTAAAAAATCTGCTTCACAACATGAAAAACATGTGTTGTTTTGGCAAACACAGATTAAAAAGAACACATTTGACAGTTTCATGAAATGTCAAAACAACGCTTTGATGGTGAACCAAATTATTACAAATAGTAAAAAACTTGAATTCAATGAACACGAACAATGTTTGTATGTTAATGGGATATATATGCATAAATGGGACACCTCGTTTTTGGTAACGATGAAACGGCTTGAACGTAAATAATTTTTAAAATTATAAAATACATGCGAAATGTATTATAAACCTTAAACACCTGACATTGACATTTGACATTATAAAATTTGTCAATAAAGATATAACCTAAAAAAAAATGGGTTTAATCCGAAAAAGTTTATATTACGGGCTAAATTTGAGAATATATACCAGTAATAATTTTTGTATAAATTGTATAAGAGCTAAAAGTTCGGCTGAAGCAAAAACGAAAACGTATTCACACACAATTTTGTTTCCGAAAACACTTTTTCCAACTCGTTCTAACAATGCTATCAAAGAAGAGGTTCAGAAGGTAAAAATATCTTTAATGTTGTGCTATAAATCCTTGCTAATAGTAATAAATTGAGTTAACACTTATGTTACTTCAGATGGCTCAGTTCGCAGAACTTTATACATGGCAAAGAGAAAACTTGAAAGGTCCTGAATTTGTTTTACATGATGGACCTCCATATGCGAATGGCGACTTACACATGGGACATGCTGTTAATAAGGTATCTTTATATTTATTATAACCATTTAGAAGTAAAGTATTGACAAAAGTCACATATATACTGTTGCAAGTTATAGGTACTTTTTTCTGCATTTTTAAACTTGTAAGGTGGCACATGCCTTTCTTAATTATTAAAATAATTTAAGAATTCTCTAAGACACACGGATCTTTAACTATAAGAAGTGTTCAAATCATATTTCAGATTATAAAAGATATAAACAACAGAAGTCAAATATTACAAGGCAATAAAGTCCATTATGTACCAGGGTGGGACTGTCACGGACTTCCAATAGAATTAAAAGCCTTACAAAAAGCAAAAAAATCATCAAAAAATATCTCATCACCTGTGCATATACGACAGATTGCAAGAGACTTTGCATTAGAAACAGTTACAAAGCAAAAGATGGCTTTCCAAAGTTGGGGTATTATGGCTAATTGGGATACTTGTTATTTGACATTGAATAAAAATTATGTACAAAATCAATTGAGACAGTTCTATAAAATGTATAAGTCAGGATTAATATTTCGTGCACTAAAACCTGTTTATTGGTCACCATCATCAAAGTAAGTTTGTTTAATATATAGCTGTCGCCCACAACTCCTCTGCATGTATTAAAAAAACCTTAATTAGTAGAGTATGTGTTCTTCCAGACTATGCTCTACATCTATGCCAAATTTCATTGAGATCTGTTGAGTCGTTTTGGAGATGCCTTCAAACAAACATCCATACATACATTCATTCATCAATCCAACTAAATATTCGCATTGATAATAATAGTAAGATATGGGGCATTTATTTATTTTACTGATTTATTATATTACTACACCTTTTTAATCTCTGTAAGGAGTCTCAAGTTTGTTTGTTTGTTTGTATTTATCATTTTAAGAACATGTATAAGTCTTTTCAAATATCTTGGCGGCTCAAGGTTATTTTATGTGAGCTGCTCTACCTCTATATCCCTGTATACTACACCTAACATTGTGTTCTGTTCAGTGACTCATATTAGGTAATTCGGAAAGTCATTTCGTTTGGAGTTTGAAATCGGTTGGAGCTGATAAAGGCATTATTAAACTGAGAAATAAACATAGAAAATAGAAATAAAAACAAAATGACTTTCCGAACAACCCAATACAACGTTCATTCCCAAGATATCTGACAATTATTCTTCTATTTTATTATGCAGGCGAGCTTCTCTTATGAAAGACTATAAAAGTTATCTTTTCAATTTTAGAACAGCTCTTGCAGAAGCGGAATTGGAATATGATCCACAGTTTAAGAGCAAAGAGGTTTATGTTAAGTTCCCATTGGAAAGTGTGCCTGTTGCTGCTAATAATGTTATTTCTGGGTAAGTATAATTTATCAAAACCCAAGAAAGCTTAGAAAAATCTTGGGTTTCTACTAAGGGTTTCCACTGAGAAAATTTTTAGCGACAAAATTTTTTATGTATAAATCAGCTGTCACCCGCGACTCCGTCCGCGCGGAATTAAAAAGAAAATTAATAGCCTATATGTTCTTCCAGACTATGTTCTACATCTATGCCAAATTTCATTGAGATCCGTTAGGCCGTTCTGGAGATACATCCATCCATCCATCTAAACATTCGCATTTATAATTTTAGTAAGAAGTAAACTTGCAGGGCGAGTCAGGCTCATGTTAATTAATATGGATTTTCCTAATTACTTTTTTTTTATATTCATAGTAAGGATATCTCAGCATTAGTATGGACAACAACACCTTGGACTTTAGTCGCAAATAAAGCTATATGTTACAATCCAAACATGAAATACAGCGTGTGCGAATTAAGTGACAAGTCAACTGATTTGTTTCTAATTGCCAGTGCACAAATTGAGTATTTGGAAAAGGTTTTTGGTGTGGAGATTAAGAAAATTATTGAATTTGATGGTAAGTTATCTTATCTATGGTTTCTGAGACTAAAATCTCTGTATAAAAATTGATATCTTTGTTTTGTCAAAGACGAGATTGTGATTTTGTTCTCAAAAACCAGTGATAAGTGAATAATATCATTTTACAGATCATACATTTTTTTAATTGATTAAATGTAATTTTTTTAAATAAGTTAAACACAAGTTTATTTTCTTTTTTACTATCTTTTTTTTTTCATTTCAGATAACTTAATAATTTAAGTTTTATCTCTAGATTCCTTTTATAAGTAGAATTATATTACATTATTTAATATATTTTTTACTTACATAATTATATTAATTAAAAAAAAAATAGTTTTGTTACTAATTTCACATTTTATTCCAGGTAAAGAACTACAAGGTATGAAGTATAAAAGTTTACTAACATCAGAGAAGCTTCCATTCTTAGAAGCGAGTCATGTGACGGAAGGGAAAGGGACAGGTTTAGTTCATACTGCGCCGGCGCATGGACCTGATGATTTTTTGGTCGCTTTGAAGAATAATATGACAGTGGTAAGTGATAAAATTTCTGTTTGTTTAATGTTTTTTCTGTTCAGAAATCTACTGATAGAATAAAAATCTTCTATAGTATCAATACGATTGGTGTTTTAAAAATTTAGGTCACTCAACTAAAATTGATGATCTGCAGATCAGCTCATGGCTCACATTTGTTGAGCCGATCAGTGAACCGGCTTACAGATCAGTTCAATTTGTACCTGTATAGAGTTACTAGCTGTCTCCCGCGACTTCTTTCGCGCGGATTTGAATGAAAATTGTACGCTATGTGTTCTTCCAGACTATGTTCTTCGATGACGTCTATGCCAAATTTCATTGAAATGCGTTGATTTGTTTTGAAGATAGCTTCTAATAAACATCCATCCATTTATCCATTCAAAGATTAAGTAAGCTGTAAGATGATTTGTGTTTGTATGTGCGGACTGCTAGTCTCCAGGCAGCATACAGCTCATCGAATGAGTTGTGAGTTTCCAATTTTGTTGTTGAGCCGCAGCTCAACGGTTCAAGTTTGTGAGAGCTGAACTTTTGAATCGGTTCAGAATTGATTTATATAAGACTATAGTTTTATTTTTAATACGTATTCTTACACGTTAGTGACTGACTTGTTTATATCTTCACAGGAATGTAATGTAGACGAATCAGGTCGTTATATAAATTTGGGAGATAGATTTGATGGTCTGTACGTCCTTGGAGATGGTCAAGACGAGGTTATTAATGTTCTAGAAGATTCCATTATTCATAAGAATGTATACATACATTCATATCCTTTGGATTGGAGGACGAAGAAACCTGTCATCATCAGAGCCAGCCAGCAGTGGTTCATTGATACAGCCGCTTTGAAGGATAAAGCATTGGTAAAGTTTACATTTTCACTAATGACATTTGAAAAAAAAAAATTTTTTCCTTTTTTTTTTTGTTTTTTTTTTTTAATATTCTCTTGTGTTGAAATTTTGCTAATTAAATTTGATCCACTTCGTGGTTACTAATTGAAGTGAAATTTTGTATGTATGGATAAATTTTGTGATGATGCACTTTTATTATGATATTGTACTGATCTGATGATGGACCTGGAAGTTGGTCAAAGGAACAACTTTATCCAGTTTCAACTACCTTGAATCGTCTTGATCAATAGTAATGTTATTATTTTTTTCTTTCTTTTTTTTTATTATAAAGAATACAAAAAAAGCTTATTTTTTCAAAACTTCTTTCTTTATTTAGATTTTATGTTGATAATTTCGAGTAATTTTAATTCAAATTTTTCTACTGTTTAAACATTTATAGTGTTAATTAGGCAGGTCTAGATAAAGTATCTCTGCTGCCACCGTCTAGCGCGGTTCAGTCTAGACAAGGTTTTCGAGCTCAGCTTGAGAAGCGACCCTATTGGTGTATATCTAGACAGCGCGCTTGGGGCGTGCCCATACCTGTCTTGTACAGCGGTGAAAGGGTTATCGTCGATGAGTAAGTTGAAAAAAAAGTAATATGACTACCACAATGACATATATTAATAAAATGACACATTTACTTTTGATAGTAAAAACAAAAAAATTAAAAAAAGGAAACCGACTTCAAAAAAAAAACTCAAACAAAATGCAATTAAAAGTAACAAAATAATGTCTTAACTACACTACAAAGTTTGAAAGTTTTCTTCTTTTTTTGTATACTAATTAGAGGTTTCCGTTTCAGTTCCTACTTAGGCCGAAACTGACTCCAAAATAAAAATAATTGTACAGTATACAAGAAAGAAGAAAATTTTATTATTTACAAGTGTATTCGAGACATTATTTTGCTACTTTTTAGTGCATTTCAAGAATTTTCTTGAAGTCGGGTGTTTTTTTTTTAATTTTTAACCATTTCAAAAGATATTTATAAGATATTCTGATGAATTTTTAATGTTTCTAATATCTAAGTTTTAATTCTATATTAATTTTAGTGGAGTTATAGAAAAGTTGTGCAATTTGATAGAAAAAAATAACACGGATGTTTGGTGGACTTGTGACGTCAGAGATCTGATCCCAGATGACGTCAGAAATAAATATAATTTGAAGTATGAAGAAGTTAGTAAAGGGAATGTAAGTTTCTATATTTTATTGGGTTTCCTTTAACAGTAGATCTAGATCAAAGGTTAACTTTACTACAATGAATTAGGGAAAATACCATCAAAATTGTTTAAATCTTGATGCGACAACCTGACAAACAGACAAAAATTCTAAAAATCGTCGTTTAAGTTTTGTAGTATTAATAAATAATAATAATAATGCTTCTTTGATACATATAACAAAAATCCATTTTGTTATACTAGGGTTAGTAAAGGCTTAAAAAACTAATGTTAGTAACAACGGTAAAAAAATGGGATCACATAATACATATATGGGGAGGGGTCTTTATATTTATATAACAGTTTTTTCTTACTAATATTAAAAATGCGAATATTTAGATGGATGTATGGATGGATGTTTGTTTGAATATATCTCCAAAACGGCTGCATGGTTTCTGATAATATTAGGCATAGATGTAGAACATAGTCTGAAAGAACATAGGTTACTAATTTTTTTTTAATTCCGCGCGGACGGAGTTGCGGGTGACAACTAGTCTATAAATATGGTTTTAACCAGGACATAATGGATATCTGGTTGGATTCCGGCTTATCGTGGCAGACATTGGAGGGCAAACGCGCTAATCTTTACTCTGAAGGTGTCGACCAGCTCACCGGCTGGTTCCAAACATCGTTGTTGACTTCCTTAGCTTTAACTGGGGAAGCTCCTTTTAAGTTAGTATACAAAATACTGTATCTTACTTCTTATTTCTTACTATATCTTTTTAATATTATACATGCAAATGTTTGGATGTATGTATGGATGGATGGATGTTTGTTTGAAGGTATCTCCAGAACGGCACAACAGATCTTGATAAAATTTTGCATAGATGTAGAACATAGTCTGGAAAACATAAGCTACTTAGGAAGTTTTTTTTAATACAGCGCGGACGGAGTCGCGGGCGATAGCAAGTATTAGTATAGATAAATGTATTTTTTATTCTAATATTTGTTGTGTATGTTTTTTTTTCAGATCGATTTTCGTACACGGCTTTGTAGTAGATGAGAAGAAACGAAAAATGTCCAAATCTATAGGAAATGTTATAGATCCTTATACTATTATTTATGGAGATAAGAAACAACCAGGTTATGGTGTAGATACATTGAGGTTAGTAGAACTGTCACTATTAGTTAAGTAAAAAGTTGAACTCTCACTATAAGTTAAGTAAAAAGTTGAACTCCCACTATTATTTAAGTAAGAAGTTGAACTGTCACTATTATTTAAGTAAGAAGTTGAACTGTCACTATTATTTAAGTAAGAAGTTGAACTGTCACTATTATTTAAGTAAACAGTTGAACTCTCACTATTATTTGAGTAAAAAGTTGAACTCTCACTATAAGTTAAGTAAAAAGTTGAACTCCCACTATTATTTAAGTAAGAAGTTGAACTGTCACTATTATTTAAGTAAGAAGTTGAACTGTCACTATTATTTAAGTAAACAGTTGAACTCTCACTATTATTTGAGTAAAAAGTTGAACTCTCACTATAAGTTAAGTAAAAAGTTGAACTCCCACTATTATTTAAGTAAGAAGTTGAACTGTCACTATTATTTAAGTAAGAAGTTGAACTGTCACTATTATTTAAGTAAACAGTTGAACTCTCACTATTATTTGAGTAAAAAGTTGAACTCTCACTATCATTTAAGTAAAAAGTTGAACTCTCACTATTAGTTAAGTAAAAATCTCAACTCACTGACTCCTATGATACTCAGGGGAAATAATGTTTAAGCTAAAGAAGGTTACAAAGGAACTCGCAAACATCCAGACATAAAAAAATATATACACACGAAAAACAATAACCTTTTTTAGTCGGTCGGTCAAATCAACTAATCCCAAGAAAAAGGCATTTTTTCATCATTTTTTACCTTTTAAACAGGTGGTGGGTTGCTAGCCATTCCACTCAACATTCACAAATCGTGATCAGCAAGAAACTTCTAGAAGATTGTCAAAGTGAGGTTATAAGAATTCGCGCCATAATCAAATATCTTCTAGGAGTTGTCAGTGACATGGACAAAGGAAATTTCGTTGTACAGCCAAAATTAAATTACTTCGATCAATTTATTATTATGGAAACATATAATTTTCTACAACAAATTACTGATCATTACAATAATTTTAGATACAATCACGCAGCGCAATCTATTTTATTTTTTATCAGTAATAAAGTATCAAGTTTATACTGTCATTGTATAAAAGATAGGTTATACTGTTCCGCAAAAGATTCTGACCAAAGACAATCCGCTCAATTAACAATTCATACGATTTTAGTCGCTCTGTGCAAAGCTATAGGACCTATTTTACCGCATTTGATAGAGGAGGCATGGCAACACCATACTTTATACGTGAAACCGTTTTATTTTACCAAAGAAATACCGATGCTGCCAAATAAAAATATTGATACATCTCTAATGGTAGCCATTTTGGAAATCAAAAGAGACGTTTGTGTGTTAAATAAAAATGAAAATTTAAAAAAGTTTAATTTGCATTTGAAATTAAATTCTGATTTGTTTTGTAAATTGAATACTTTGAATTATTCTGATGATGTTTACGATAGTGTATTGACAGAAATTCTTGAAGTTTCATCTGTCAGTTTAGAAGAGGTTAGAAATGGCGGGAAACCTTGGCACATTGAGTTGTCAAAGAGTAAGAAGAATCAATGTTTGAGATGTAGAAAGTATAATGTTTTAGATAACAGTGATAAATGTTTAAGATGTGAAAGTGTTGTTTCTGCGTTATAAAATTTAAAAAAAAATAGTTGAAACAGTGAAAAATGTAGTTACATTTTTTGAATAACTAGATGGCGTTATTCTCAATTTGATAATTCTGGTATTTTAAACTTAATAAAGTTGTTTATATTTTTAGAATTATAGTAGGATTAATATTAATAAGAAATAAGATTAATAAGATTGGAATTTATTTCTTTTTATTTGTACCCATACTATATTTTTCGCTGGTATTAAAGATTTTTTTTATATTTAACTAGCTTTTACCCGCGACTTCGTCCGCACGGAATAAAAAAAAAATGCACACAAGGTAAAAATTATCCTATGTCCGTCTCCTAGTTCTAAGCTACCTGCCCACCAATTTTCAGTCAAATCGATTCAGCCGTTCTTGAGTTATAAATAGTGTAACTAACACGACTTTCTTTTATATATATAGATAGAAGATAGCTTAGTCGTATAAAGGGTCAATTTTATTCGTTACAAAAAATCTGCCCTGTTCTCGTCCCCTGTCTATTTGAATGGACCCTTAGACAGTACTTAATAATCCTACAATTTCAATGGTTGGACACTGCCATACAGAATGTTTGTTGGATTATCATACGTGTCCTGTATGGGACGTGTCCGTCTATTGAATTGTCGGATTAGTGAGAATTCTACTGTATTTTGTTTGCATTTATATTAGAATTGTACATAAAATTGTACATAATAATATTTATATATGTAAGTTTAATATAAAAAATTCTTAAGTAATCCGAATAAAGTAACATATTTATTAATACTGTGTTTCTTTTACGTTTAAAAATCTTTACAAAGGGTAAGTTATGGGAAGTGACCACTTTTTAACACCGTATCCTTATTATTTGGGTAAATGATTAGTAATCATTTGCCCAAATAATTGGGTATTGCCAAGTAAAAATAAAAGTAAAAAAATAAAGTGTCCAGTTTTAGAGTTGGCACATCGTGAATAAGAGTATTTGTTTACTGGGTGTGCCAACTCATACATATTATTTTCAGTAACCTTCTCTCTACTGCAGTCACTTGTTAACACAACATATTGCCTTCCCTTATATTCTCTTTTATAAAACAGAGACGAATATAAACATACAAGTGTGACTGCAGTCGGAACCCACATTAATAAACAGAAGATTAATAATTAACGAAGTGCAGAGAAGTCTCAAACTGAGGCAAAACCGGATCAGCAAAATCCCTGTCAAATCGTTTGCCAAGCACATGTTTAAAGTACATTTTCACTGTTACATTATAATTTTTAATTAATTTACTGTAATCGTTTAAAATTCAGCCACAAGTGACTTCATGCATGTCTAATATTTTTTTATAAAATAACGGGTTTGCACGAGTGGGCATTTTATAAATATATTTAATCAAATATAGTCTACTCAGGAATTATGTAGCTTACAGAGCTGGGCATTAACTCGTTAATCCGTTAATCGTTAATTAACGAAGTTAACATTTTGGTTAACGGATTAACTTTTAAGTTAACTTCAAAAAGTGTTAACGCTTTTGTTAACTTCCGTTAAACTCAATTTCCGTTAATAAAAGTCCGTTAATCGTTAAATTAGAAACTTTAGACGTGCTGTCATTTTGTTTAATTTACGTGCCACGTCACGCTCGTAAGTTCAGCTATGTTGGGCGACTGTCGGCGACTCAAATGGTGGACGAACGAGTTGATAATTGATATATGTGAAGTTCGCGTGCAAGTGTATGCATCAGAGCGTCCGGAAAAGACGTGACCAATAGGATAAAATCAAAAGAAGGTTCGAAGTAGTATATTTCATTACGAGTATATAAAAGCATCAGTATGTAATAGCCCACATTCCGAACGCTCTTCGTCCCTGCAATACGCCACTTTTTGAGCTACTGTATTAAAACACTTTTTTACTCGTGCTTTTTCTTTAGCTTTTCTAAACTTGTCGTTCCCAACTGTCAAAATAATGTCTGTTAAAAAGAATAACCAACTACGAAGTTTTTACAAAAAAAAAAATCATTGAAGTTTTTATGATTCATGCAAATATTTCTAAAAAGAAGCTTCTAATTTGTTACAATATCAGATTTAATGATTTGATTCAATGAATTAGGTTAGTTTTCATTTTATTTCATCTCATTAAATTTCATTTTCATTTCATATCAATAAAAATAATCTACTGAAGACTTGGTTGTTTGGGCATAGTTCCCTTTGCCTACCCAGAATGGGTGAAGAAAACGAAAAAAATCTCTGTTTGTATACTTTTACGGTTGGCGCCATTTTCCAAGCATTTTAGTTAGTTGAGTTTATTGTGTTTTTATTATTCTATTAAATTGCTTCATTTTTTCGCAACTGTATCAAAAATAGTTGTTTAGTACACGTACAAAACTGTCATTACAACTTGTTCCAACTGTCAACCCTCACCTTCGGCTGCGCCTCGGCTCGGGTAGACATTTGTTGTAATGAAATATACTATAATGCATTCATATTTATCTCTAATACTAATGTGTACATTCTATAACTGTATAGTCAAATTACTATTTTAAACAAGTGTCGCCACATAAGTGTGTAATTAGTATGTATAATTTTGGTATGGTTAACTGTTAACGATTAACTTTAACTTGCGTTAAATTTTCGGGAATTTAACGCTTTAACGATTAACGAAGTTAATTTTTTAATTAACGAATTAACGATTAACGAAGTTAACTTTTCGATTAACTGTGCCCACCTCTGGTAGCTTATTAATGGAGAAATAATTTTTGAAATCGGTCCAGTAGTTTTTGAGTTCGTTTGTTACAAACATACGTAAAATACAAATTGTATATATTATTTTATAAGCTTTGAAGTTGATTTCACTAGTAGTAATACAATGCAGTATAAAGCACGTTTTCTTTGAGTTTCTGGATTGAATGGAAAAGTAATGATTTAAGATGTGTTTATAATTTGTACAGTGGAAGTGCACGTTAAGTTTTAATCCACGCAGTGAGTACAAACAATCGTAAGTCATAAATAAGTTTAGCGTACAGTTGATAGCGCGGCCTCGCTTTGTTCTTAGTTTTGAGGTTAAACCCGGTACGAACTGGCTCCTATGTTATCTGTTACGCCTTTGTACTGAAATGATTTGATTAATGTTTTTGTTGTGATTTAGCAAAGTTAGATTTACTGTTGAGTTGTAATGTATAAGCTTTTGGTTGTAGTTTTTAGTATTGTTGATTGCAATTACGTATTTGAACTCTTTGGTGGACATAGTTTGCATTCTGTCAAAGAGGTGGCATACTGGTCACTAAGACTTTTGCCTTTTTAATTTAGAAAAGGATAGGTGAAAAAGAGGAGAATAGCGCGGGAATTCAAAATGTTAACGTGATGTAGAAGTTATTATAGTTTGATGGAATTGTTAATGTACAATTTGTTTTATATGATTGCCGTGTTGATGTTTTCAATTTATACAATTAGGAGAATAATTACTATTGGATGGAGAAATCGTATCGCACATGACTGACATGTTATTGCGAGCACGTATTATGTTTGTATTTTTCAATTTTTATTGTATAAAACATCTGCTCTAAATATATGTCATCCCATTTGTCCGACTGAAAAAAGAAAAAAAAATTACATGTTTTTTAACAAGCGTTTCGGCAGTGTAAATGGCAATAAGTGACATTTGATATCCAAGATATAAAAAACTAAAAAAACAATACATTATACTGCCTAATATTATAAGATTTTTCCTTGTTTGTCAGTTTCATAGCATGAGATGACGTCATCTTGATTTATAAAGACGTAAGATTATAATGGCGAGGCTCGTTAGCTAAACAATTGGCAGGCGAAGATTCAAATCGAAATAGCTTTTTTAATCTGTCACCTCAGAATTACTGTGACATAATTATACATTACATGTCTGTTATTTTAACTCTATTCGACATCTCGTATGCGGTTACTGTATTATTCGTATTAATCTAAAGACAATGAGAGAAATGCTCTTTATATTTTTGTACGAGCTTTGATGTCGTCATTGTAGATGAGTTTTATATCTTACAAATTTCTAAATATAATTCAAGGTTATACTCATCATTGGATCACAATATTTGTTTGTATGTCCAACAGACTCGTTAGCTCAGTAGGTGAGAGCGCCGATATAAATTCCCATTTGATCATCGGAGGGCGGAGGTTCAAATCCTTCACGAGTCAGCTTTTTTGTTTTTGTTTCCCCTTTTTTTTTCTTAAACATAATGAGAGGAGTGAGGAGTACATTTTTATAAAAGATTTTATAAAAATAATAAAACCTTAGATACTCAGAAACCCACGATGAGTGTTAAAATGTAAATCTAAGCGACTTGTCAGATGCGCTAGGGACTATATCTATAGATCTTATTTACAAACTCTTTTTTTTAAACTAAAACATAGAGAATTTTGGCTTACATATTGCACAAAACGTTCCAAATAAACGTCTAAATGTGTACAGCGAACCTAAATTCGTCCAAATTGTGGCTGATTTTTTATTTATATGTATCCCGCTTGCAATCTCCGAACATATTCTGAAGGTACGTTTCTGTATCTATAGTAATGTTCTTGAAATGCCTTCATTCGCGTGAAAGCCGAGCTGAATATTTAGTAAAGTAAGGCACTGCCTATAAATTGAGGTAACTGACGTCACGCAGTATGGTATAAACTTTACCTATTTCGTTCACGTATTTCGTATTCATAGAAAGTTTTTTATAGGTTTATATACTATATAAACAATTTTCTATCCTTGGATTGGCTTAATCGGTACTATAATTAGATAGCTTTTGTCTAGGCGAAGTAGTGGTCAAAAGCTCAGCGTGCCCGCGGCCTCGCCACCATGAGTAGAAGGAACTGAGAGGTTTAGTGGGTATGCTTTCCACCCGGAAGAAATTTCCATATAACTACCGCGTCCATTATGCATAAAGCATTCCCATCTGAAAAAAAAGATAGCTTTTGACCTGTTTACTTACTCCTGCGAAATAAAAAAAAAACCTTAGTTACTAGCCTATGTGGTCTTGAAGACTATGTTCTACATCTATGACAATTTTTAGCGAGGTCCGTTCAGCTGTTCTAGACTCGTTGGCACGTCGGCTGTTGATACCGACTGCTTAAAACAGTCCGCGAGCCATTAGGGGTGTTAAGATTGGTGAAATACTGGAACATATATACAACATCTTACTAAATAGTATAAATGCGAAAGTTTAGATGGATGGATCGATGGATGTTTGTTGGAAGGTATATCCGTAACGGCTCATCAGACCTTGATGAAATTTGGTACAAATGTAGATAATAGCATTTTGGCGAAATACATAGTCTGGATGAACACAATAACACACTTACTATATTTACAACTTAGTAACTTTTTTTTTAATTCCGCGCGGACGGAGTCGCGGGCGACATCTAGTTTATACATAAATGTAACACCAATAAGTCTCTTAAACCACGACCTAGCACTTTAATATATGAGCTAAAAAATAAAGAAATTGAATGTATCTTTTATAAGCCTCTTTCAATATTCACGGTCACTTTAGTTTCGGTTTACGATCGACGGCGAAGAATCGAACGATGACGTCACAGAGTAATTTCCCTGGAGACCTCAATCACGGATCCCGCGACACTTAACATGCAAAGTTAGTACGAAAGTACTATGAAGGTTACGATGCGAATTTACAAGGACCTCTTTAATCATGTAGTTTGTGACGGAATTATGATGCTAGTGCAGGGATTATCAACTTGATTAGTCTAGAGATCAGTCAGAAGCAGTATACAGTATACAATTATGCAGTACTAGCTGTCGTCCGCGACTTCGTACGCGCGGAATTAAGAAAAAAACTTAATAAGTAGCCTTTGTGTTTTTCCAGAATATGTTATGCATCTGTGACAAATTTTATATAGATCTGTTGAGCAGTTCTGGAGATACCTTATAACATCCATCCAAATAGTCGCATTTGTAATATTAGTAAGAAGTCTTGTTAAAAGGTAAAAGATGGGAAGGGTAAGTGGATTTGACGTATGATAGAATGCATAGGAAGGGGAATATCTTACTGTTTGTTCACTTCTCCGTCGGTTATAGGGAGGCAACGAATCTGTAATTGCGGATGTCTATGGGCAGCAGTCGCTTCGCTGTTTCGGCGAATTCAGTTGGCCGCTCGCTCGTCTGATACCTTATGATATTATAAAAAAAGTAAATCATAAAACTGACAAGTATTCTTAGTCTTATCAGTGTGAATGTTTTTTCATGAGTTGTTCTCTAGTTCTATATAAAAAGTTAGACCTTTATCTGAATCAGAACAAGCGCGACTTTGCTGACAGACAGACATTCAGACAGAAGTTTTATAGATTTGTTTTTGCGTCACCAGCAACGAAAATACATCCTGTATACGAATTATGAGATTTTTTTATATTACATCCTGTATGTACTCCAATTTTATTAACATATAGATTAAATATGATCAAACGGCATAGTGATAATGCAAACGGCATTCATTAACGAGAGTCGATATGGATTTAGGTATAATTTAACTATAAAGGTGTCTATACACTTAATCGAACGATTATCCATAAAAGTAAAAAGTTATAAAAGCATAATGAAGTTAAGTCAATGGAAAATACGATATAAATGTTAAATTCTAATTTAACCTTTCATAGTACCAATTTCACGTGAAACTAAAAGCAGCGCTTGACCACGATCTCACTTTAAAGTTATGTTTAAAGATACTCGTACTTGTTTGTATGTTTAAGTGGCTATTCCCTCAACTTTTGAAGTTCTCTTTATAACAATTAGATTTATTTGTTTATTAGTCCTCGTGTACAGGCACCCTTAATTGCAGTTATGCGTCGCATTTCGATATATGATAGGACTAGCTTAGATTGGACATAGATAGTACACTGCTCTACGTTAATTGAAATTTTGGATGACGCCCGAATGATTTGATGCCTGTCTAGATCGTCTATTTCAATTAATGCGGTCGCTTTAGACTGAGAGGATAGTAATGATTTTAGCGTATGAATGTTAAATGTTTTTAAGTCTGTTCCTAATTAATTTCCTATAGGCAAATGATTAAGTAACTTAATAGGAATACGATCGCGATGTAAACTTTTTTTTTATATTATACGGTAGCAAATGAAAAAGTGACCATTTTAAATAGGCGAAATATGGAAGCCCTTTATTTAACGTAGGAGGAGAAAGGGGATATTTCTCTTTCCTATGCGTCCCCTCCTCCGCCTAATCCACTTCCCCTTCTTATCACTTCCTTATAATGGTGGGAAAAGAACGTTCATTAAATTAAGTATCCAACTAAGTCAATTAATCTGCACATATTTCCGAATAAATACGTATTATGAGTACGCGTTCGACCAGCGTAGTTAACTAAGGCCTAGTCAACCATGACTTAGGGTAGACTCGAGCCCCTCGAAAGACACGAATATGAGATGAAAACTAGACTATTCTTTTCCGCTTGTCTACAAAGAAATGCTTTATAAATGCGTTTATAAATCTTGTTCCAATTTCAAGTCAGAAATAGCTTAATGACCATCATGTGAACAATCTTCTGGTTACTTAATTTGGTTATGTTTCTTGTATTTAATTAACAGAGAGTTGAAGCTTCTTATTTTTTCTACCAAATAAATAAATAAAGAATCCTTCTGTCCGCTCATTGTTCTGTGTACAAAACAGTTTGCGATCCAACGGACTGTGAGCAGTAATTGAATGCCAGTCTCTTGTAATACGTTTTAAATTAACTTTATTAGTTTTCTGTAAGAATTATATAAAATGGCCAACGTTTACTATGATAGTTATAGTTGTTTGAAATAGTATTCTCTAATCATTGTTTTTGCTTAATTTTCAATTACATTTTCGTTGACGAAGACGCTAGCAACAGCTAGTACTAGATATATTCTTATCTACGTCTATTAATTTCAACGATGTCTTTTTATGTATAACCGTGACATTTAATAACAAATCATTGTTTGTTGTTATTCTAATTCTTTCTATCTAATACATAAAATTCTCGTGTCACAGTTTTCGTTACCGTACTCCTCCGAAACGGCTTGACCGATTCTCATGAAATTTTGTGAGCATATTCAGTAGGTCTGAGAATCGGCCAACATCTATTTTTCATTTTTTTTTAACTGCGCGCGGACGGAGTCGCGGGCGACAGCTAGTCTCTTTGTATTTTTTTTCTTTATTTTTTATTACTATTATTTTTATAAAGGTGCCAGCTGAAATCCAGCGCAGAGGCAGTTTAGTCTGTCGCTCCGTCGCTGAGCTGGCTCGCTTTTGCCACACTTTGTACCTTGTATGTGTGTGTTTTTCTTTTTAAATTTTATATGTTTTTTCTTATTTTTTTGTGTGGCAATATATGTTTTTTCTTTCTTTCTTTACATTTTATTAGTCCTTACCTTTTTATCCAGGAAAATGATATCGTAAAGTATTTAATAACAGTACTAAATGTAAACAATGCAATAATGCTAACACTGAGATTCGCATACATCAAGATGTATGACGGAAAATATCTTTTTTTGTAGATAGAAACGTAATAAAGTAGACAATAAAGGAATAACTTCATATTTGTTCTTTCATAACTAAAACGTCTGTTATATTGCGCAGAAAACGTACCGTAAACAAATATATTGGTACATATTAGATTGTAGTTATCCACCATCGGTTGTCCGTTGTACGGGCAATGTCGCAACCCTAATATTACAATATCACTTTTTACTGCTACTCGTATATATGAATTTTGATGTGCCTGTATTTATTTAATTTGCTAATTTAATATTTTAATTTAAATAATTAACTTTGTCAACATATAATTCATTGTTTTATAAATAAACAGATTAGTCTTTGTTACGACTAAACAAACTTATTAGAAAAGACGAAAAAAGTTAATTGTGTTAAATAAAAACGTATTTTTGTAAAAAAAACATGCTAAAGATAACCGCACTAATAAATTGAGTTTAAAAGCAACATTAGTTAATTTCCCAAGCGGCCTTTCTAATATTACGAAGCTTTTCTTTTCACTGGCGGTATTGTACGAAATTCTGAATTTAACTTCCACGTTAGAGTTTGAAAATTTATTTTAGTAAGTTATAGAATAAATTATAGTTATACTGGGTTTTAACATAAAAAACTTAAACAGTGTTCCAAATACATTTTAGCGTGAACATATGTCAACCCTTTTATACCGTGACTCTAGCGCCCCGCGCGTATTTTTTACAAATCATTATCATTGATACAGTGTTGTCATTGCTTAAAAAATAAAAAAAACAATGTTTGTATGTTCCCTATACGTTTGAAAAATCACTGACTCACTGACTGAGATGATCTGAGCACCAAAACCTAGATAGCTTGTCGGAATACTTAATGCGTTCACAAATCAACAATAAGTTCTTTTTACACAAGAGATGGTAGATTAAATCCTAAGATTACCAAAGTATATTTCCAATATTATTTAAATTAATAAATACATGAACATTGTAATACTAAAATTTGCTATTTTCAATCGCAGTATTTTGCATTATCTATAGGTTCTGACAATATTTTTAATTCAGAGGTAATTTATTTGATAAGTCGGTTTGTAAAGAGCTCACGTTAAAGACGCGGGGGTAGGGGGAGGGACGGTAATCAATTCAGGTAAACTGCCAGGTGTCAGAAAAACTTCCCTTCTCATTATACCACTGAATGTTACGGAAATTACTTTTTCTTATAAAATCAACTATAAAGATTTTTTACCTGTATTTGAAAATCAATTTTTAATCTGTATAGAAGATGGAAATTATGATGAAATATAAAATGTAGCAATGATTGATATAAAATTAATCAAGTTTTTGACTATTTTTTTGTAACCGTAGATTCTTACTAATAACACCTGAAAATAGAAATAAAAATAATTTTTTGTACAGTAATGAACAGGTTTGAAGAATAATGTGGCTATTCGAACATATCACTAGAGTATACTTGGTATACTCTTTCATACAGACTAACTAAGCTATTTCACCTGGTGGGCATAAATCAAACTAAATTATGACAGCACACTAGCGCCCCCCTGGTTTACACTACCTGTAGGTTTATATATTTTCTAATAGTACTGACCGCGACAGCAGCGCCTCTTACATGGGTTCAGACACCCTAGTTTGAATACAGTCGTCTCTTAGCTTACAACACCGCTCAAGTAAAAAATTGGCAGTTGTCACATTTTAATGCCATTACATGGAGCTGCTCATTCCGCGTCTAACCATTGGTCACATGATAATTGAAAGGTAAAGAAATATACTAAAAAAGTTAAAATAAAGTAAATCTAAAAAATAACGCTAAATAACGCTCACAAATCGCTAAATAGCGTATTTATTAAGAAATTACTAAAAAAACAACCGATTTTTTATATAGACAGTTTTTTCGTCTTTTTTTATATTACAAGGTAGCAAACGAACAAGCGGACACATGAATTCACCGAAATGGCGAAGTGTCCGCTGCCCATAGACATTCGCAATTGCAGATGCGTTGCCTACCCTCAATCGACGAAGGAGGAGACGCACATCGCTTCCTCCATCAAATCCACCTCCCCTTCCTATCCATTCCTTATAAGAAAAGGGTAGGAAGGGAAAGAGGACTAAAATTATGCCAACTAAAATCGTCTCCTGTAAAGTTGATAAAAATGAATTATGCATGTTGTTAGCTAAGAGACGAGATGCTTCAGTGGTTTTGGATTGATAAATCAGTGTAGTATGATGCCAATAGACAAGTATCAATTTTATTATCACAGTAGAAAAATTGTTTAATATTGTGGTTATTTTATATTACTGTACCGTTTCTAATACATTAAGCATGTCCCGTGAGCACACCGTACAAACCATTAATCCTTTTATAACATTAACTGTAACACGGAACTCATTATTTGCCCTGTAAAATGTTTTAAAGAAAACCAGGCGGGAAGCTGAGCTGTCAGTGTTTACCGCATCGGATTAATAGCTCCATTAGCTTGATGTAGATGGCGTTTATTTCGCTGCACTCTCTGTTGTTTTATAAGCTATGTTATATTCCAGAACTGGGGACTTAGCACGAATATTCGTGACACGCGACTTCGTAACGTCATCGACAAAATATGCCATTTTTTTGCTTATTTGTATTAATATTTTGTTGGTGAAGTTACAAAGGCGTGTGAAATTAATTCGTACTAGGCTCTGTAGTTGGTAGGTAAAAAGTTTTATTGAATTATTCATGACTTATCTGATTATTATTATTTCAATATCTTATTAGCTCCATCGTGATTGCAACCTGCAAATATCGGCAAAGAAACTCAAAGATACATATGTTTGAAGTCTACCAATCCACACTGGGTCAATGTGGTTGACTATGGCCTAGTCATTCTTAACTCCGAGTCTTACGGTGTGGACATTATTAACTGAAGACGATTAGCTGACAATCTCAATGGCATAAGTGACACAAATCCTTGTAGGACTTTCTTACTGTCTTACCATGATTTTTATATTCTTTAACATACTCGTAACTAACCGCTGATAACAGATTTTACTGAGACAAAGAAGTTTATCGCACTATAAATGGGGAGTTTTGTTTCTCTTATTTTAGAATAAATTTCTACGATCGGAATACATGCACAAAAATATAGTGTTATCACTCTAACACATTCAACTTACAGTAAAATAGAGAGAGAGACGCTCTTAAGCATGAAGAATTCATAAGTTATCCCAAATCCATCGCAATGAATTGAGAAATATGGACCCCGGTGTGAAAATGTCCCTTGAGGGTCCTTCGCAAAGTATTGGAAAATTTGTAGACCTTTCTTTAGCCAGGATTATTAGATTTATGACTACAAAGTATTTACAAGTTTTCAAATATTGTGTAGTGAAATATTATAAGCTTTTACCCGCGACTCCGTCCGCGCGGAATAAAAAATAGAAAACGGGGTAAAAATTATCCTATGTCCTTTTCCTGGTTCTAAGCTACCTGTCCACCAATTTTCAGTCAAATCGATTCAGCCGTTCTTGAGTTATAAATAGTGTAACTAACACGACTTTCTTTTATATATATAGATATATAGATTTGTGTTTTTTTGAAAAATATTTGATACATGTATTTTAGGTAGGGCGCAGTTACATTACTTGATAACTTGGTCGTTATACTGTATGCGTGGTGCGAGAGATTTCTTGTTCACGCATGCCATAGCGATCTCATGTGAGAACCCTTTTCAATGTTCGTTATTGCTCACATGCTTTGGGTGAAAGTCTTTACTTTTCCTTACCGTGCATTGTATTCGACACGTGCTTTACATTGACAGATCATTGTCATTATTGTATCGTATGCAGGGATTCCCCGCATACGGGCTAACGACAGAGTTATTGACTAATGAAACTACGCCCTTATTGATAGTAAAAATGGGGGGTTAAGCTTAGTTTCTTTGATAATTATATTTTAAAGAATCAAGCCAGTTTCATTCTATTCTCCTTTCGTATTTTATAGCAGTTCGTTAGAAATCGATTAATTAGGGGGAAACAAAAGCTAAAGGAAATTTTTTAAGAATTAAATCGTTCTAATTGGTGTCCAAATTACCAAAATTTCAGGTGAAGGAACAAGGAAAACTATGGAGTAGGTGTCTTAGGTTTATAATTATTTTTATATAGAAAATAAATTAAATGAATAATATTTTATCGATAAAATAAAAAAAAAGATAAGCTGGCAAATGAAAATCTCTTTAACTTACGCTAAAGTAAAAAAAATAAGCTTCTTTTTTATTTTTGGTTTGAAAATAAAATGACTTGATCAGACTTAAGAAATCATTATTTTTCTTTTCCAATTTAGAAAATAATTCTAATAGCAATAAAAATCACGTAGAAGTGTAAAATCTTACACATTGGCCGTTCAAAGCTAATATACTGCAAGATGGCGAATGTATTGCGATTTATGAGAACAATTATCTTTTATTGCTACCTCTAGTACTTTTACATCAACTATATAAGTAGCAAAATATTAAAAAAATATATTTACAGCGTTAAAAATTGTATTTAAAATAGAGGAAGCGAAGACTGTGCCCCTGTTTTATGGAAATTGCGCGAGCGGATAAACGTATAATTTTACGTAAAGTGGAGAATAATTTAAGTTAGAATTAAATTGATAGTTATCCCTTTTCATCTAATTACAAGTGAATTATTAAATAAAAAAGTAAAAAAAATCCGACTCGTGAAGGATTTGAACCTCCGCCCTCCGATGGTCAAATTGAAATTTATATCGGCGCTCTTACCTACTGAGCTAACGAGTCTATTTGGCGCGTACACAAATGTTGTCATCTTTTAACGCGTATAACCTTGAATTATATTTTTAAACTAGCTGTTATCCACAACTCAGTCTGTATGATATTAGAAAAAGATCTTAGTAAATAGCCTATGTGTTCTTCCAGACTATGTTCTACATCTGTGCCAAATTTTATCAAGATCGGTTGAGCCATTACGGAGTTAACTTCTAACATCCATCCATTCATCCATACATCTAAACTTTCGCATTTACAATATTAGTAAGATTGATGGAAATATAAAATGGAACGCATGCAGACATATAAGTGTTGTGATTTTGCGTGCTTTGGAGTTAGCACGCAGTAGGATGGCCGAATGTTGTGATTTTTGAGAAGATGTACGCATCCGGTTTAGTATTTACAAAATATTAATTCATTTAAATTAAGTGTTATCACTAATCAGTTATTTTAGTAAGTTTGTCAAATGATAAGCTAGGACAGCGGCGTCCATGTTGTTTTGGAAAAATACCGTGTTAGGAACGGAAGTACTGTTGGGGTAGTCTCACAAAAGGTTTTATAAGGAAGCATGCGCTGCGGCCTATGGCAGTCTTTCCATCCGTCATTAAAGTCGTTATTCCGCTGTTAGATTATATTTTTTAAAATACTATTGGAATTTCATTAAATAAGTATGATTCCGTTTTACTTATAGTTACTTACACTTGAGCATATTTCGTCAGTTACCCCGAAATTACTCGAATTTCACTGCCGAAAACCTGTATAAAGTCATATGTTTTTGCTTAGCTCTGTTTTATTTTAAATTATAAGGGTAATATAATTTTCTACAAGTATACGAAACTGTAACTAGAAACAAGAAGACGTGGTCGTCCTAAACAAACTTGGCGGCGCTCAGTGGCAGCCAACATGAAGACAATCGGGTTGACATGGCTCGAGACCAAACGCAGAGCCCAAGTTAGAGCGAGCTGGCGGTGCACTGTGGACGCCCTTTCCCCCACTACGGAGATATATGACATTAAGTCAAGTCAAGTTATACGAAACTATGGCAAGAGTTACGTCTTAGAGATCGGGGATAGTGAGACATAAAAGTAACTTGAACTAAAGTTCAGATGGGCCATAGTTGTCATGGCTTTTGAATCTAAGGTGACAAAGTCACAGTGTAGCACTAGCCGTCGAATTATATCACCAAAAATATGAAAGTCAATAAATAATGATTAACCTTTTTGGTGGCCGAACTTAAGCCGAAAATAAAGCTTTTTAACGCTTATACATAATTGGGACCTTGAACTTTAGCAATGCTAATGGTGAATTATAAGAAATGTTTTGGTATATACTTACTAATATTATAAAGTAAATCTGTCTTTCTTTCTTTTTTTAAGATAAAACTTTTTTAATTTTATAAGATGGATTCGCGGAAATGACGAAGCGGCTGTTTCCCCTGGACGTCTACAATTGCAAATGCCTTTAATCGACGGAGGGGACATACAGAACCTACATAACAGTTCCTATGCGTCCCAACCTCCACCAACACCACTTCCCCAAAGGGAAAGGGAATTAAAATTAGGCCACTGGCACGCACACTCATCTCAAAACGCGGAATTGCTTCCACTTGACGCCTGTTTTTTATCTGGTCATTGCACTGAGCAAGCCGGCCCATTTGTACACCCAAAGAATATTGTTTCTGGTCACTGCCTAACTTCAATATTTTGTAAATAAACTTCTCCTTTTTATAATTCTTGCGGATGAAATTGACCATAAATTTTAGTTTACACGTCGCGTGCTCGCGTGTCATAAATGCGTAGCGTTGCTTAATAACACGGGGCGTAACAATACGTTATAAATGTTGGGGATAACGTATTAAATGTAAATCCTTTATCAAGTCACGGAACTATAAGTTTGGAATTAGTTTTGAAGCTTTATTTGGCAAAGGTTTTTTTTTATTAAAAGAAGCGACAGACAAAAGACAATTGATCGTAGATAAATTAAAATTATTATTTTTTTTGTATTTTTAATTGCGCTGAACTCAGAGAGAAATAAAGACATGATTTTAATATAAATTTCTACAACGAATTTAATCTGTCAAATACTTGTATAGAAAAATATTGTTATCCCATTTTAACTCGTTGAAAAAAAACAAAGATAGCAATATTTTTACACTGATTTTTCTGCAGTGTAAACACCTACGGTTATGAAATTATTTAAGTCAAGGAATCGAACCCGATGTTATCACAATACAGCTAAAAAGAATGTCGATATCTTCGCCACATGGGAAATTACCTGAAGTCATGTTTATTCCGTTCATTATTACGACCTGTGGAGTTAAACAGTGCTTGAATATTTAGAGACCTTTTAGTAGACATCATCATCATCAGCTCACTATACGTCCCCACCGAGGGGCTCGGAGCCTACCCCTAGGTTCGGGGTGACTAGGCCATAGTCAACCACGCTGGCCAAGTGCGGGTTGGTTGACTTCACACATATCATTGAATTTCTTCTCAGATATGTGCAGGTTGCATCACGATGTTTTCCTTCACCGTAAGAAGTTTAGTAGACATATGTACTTGAAATTAACGGAGTTAGAACAGTTACAATTATTTTTCTATCTTCATTACTTTCCGTAAAAGACTCGGAATGTATAAAAAGCTTTGTTATAATTATATATTTTAAATTTGACATACGTCGGTAAGACATAATTTTTTATAACCACGTTGACTTCCATAATATCAATCACCGGTGTTCAAAGGGTTAAAACACGTGCTTAACTAAACAATGTCTAACTGTATATTTGGAGTAATAAAGCTAATTTCTCAGATATTATTCTAAATAATTATTCCGTCTACGCCTAAAATACCGTCTTCTAATTAACAAGAATATTTAGTCTGTGCAAAAAGTTTCTTAATAATTTAGGTGTCCGTGATTCGACTTCAAGTTTCTTCCAATTAAGTTTTATAGTCAAGTCTGTTAATTAAATTATTAATTTTAATATTCATTGCTGTTCTTAGGTACGTCTGAAATAAAATTTATTAATCAGAGCGAGTGAAGAGAGCCCTATACTATCCCACAACGCTCACAGTTTTGTGGAACACTTTACTAAGAAACTGTTGCTTTTTCAGATTTAGGCTTTGGCGCAGTAATTTCAATTAATTTCTAGATGTATCTTATATTCGTAGAAGTTTATTTCTTTAACATTATTATTAATCTTGATATAAAGCTGCGAGACTTGGATATTGACCCTTAAAGAGGAAAATATGCTTCTGGTGGAAAAATAATGCGCAAGATCTTGGGCCCAAAGCAAAGAGAAGACGACAGCTGGAGAACCCGCTATAAAGCAGAAATCGAGACGCTGGTGGGCGAGCCGAATATCATAGGAGAAGCCAAAGCTCACAGACTCCGATGTCTTGGCCACCTTATGATGATAGGGGAAGACCGGAATGCCAAAGCAGCGTATCTCGGGACTACGACTGGCCGCCGACCTGTCAGCCGGCCTAGATACAGCTGGCGAGACGCCGTAGAGCTAGACCTGCTGGAGCTACAAGCGATGGACTGGCAGAAGAAGGCACAGGAGAGGCGACTCTGGCGATCTCTTGTGTCGGAGGCCAAGACCCACTTTGGGTCGCTGCGCCAGCGGAGTAAGTAGTAAGAAACTTAATAATAAACCCACGACAAGTCATGTTGGTTTTTAGAAGGGAAGGAAAAGTATAACGAAATGTTTTGTACATGAATTTTGGGTGTAGAAATCTACGTTAACATGTAAAATATGTGCCAAACTTGCAAAGTTTCTCGTAACTTCCTTCACAAATTGCAAATGTTCAATCCAAATTAATATTGTATTAGGTTCTCAGGTGCAGTCAGCTTACCGGCTACTGCCAATTAACAACGTTTTACTCTAAAACAGACATTGCAATTTCTCTGTGTAAATTTAGTTTGAGTTTCCTAGTTCAGTGTATAAAGGCCAGATTAAAGCTTGTAATTTCGTATTAACCTTTTCTATTGTTTTTACGCATGTATTTACTACCAAAAGTATTGCTTTAAGGGATCTTGTTGAAGCGTTCTACCTTGTCATAATTTGTAAAATATAATTTGAAAAAAAAGCATCTTTTAATCGATAGATATAGGTTTTTATAATTTTCTAACAGATGGCGTTAGAAACACAATAAAATAATGAAACAATTAAATACACGGATTACTACAAGCAGTCTATCAAGCATGTTATCTACGATTAAGGGCCAATGTGCATAATTACAATGAATTTGTCGATACAGACTGCTTCAAGCAGTACGTATATCAGCGAATACTCTTAATGGGCAACAATCTAAAAAAATATGTGGCAAATTTAAACAAGCTGAGAGTTACTAATGTTATTATTTGTATAATACGACCAAATAGAATACATATCGAATTCCCTTATAAGAATGTATTGGAAGACTATAAATCTAATTTAATAGTTGTATTTCAAAGCGTCTTTGCGAAGAGTAAATTACTGTTCGTTGTTCGCCTGCGATACTCCTCAATAAAGAACTTTGCACAGAATAACGTAATAACAGAGAGTTGCGAATAAAATAAATTACATTAAATAGAAATATGAAAAGTCAAAGTGTTTTTTTAATAAGATAAGAGGTAAACGGTCAGAAGAAACACCGAGGTGTTCAACAGCGCCCATGGGCATCTGTAATACCAGAGGAACCGCAGATGCGTTGCCAGTCTTTAAGAAAATGATACGCTTGCTTCTTGAATAAATGTATGGAGAAAAATTTGAGTTATACTCGTTAATAATATTTCTTGAAAGATAAAGAATTTCACATCTGATGTCAAGTTAAAACTCTTATCGATAATCTTTTATAATTACTTGCATGTACTTTTTGCAGTTTGTAGAGAGTTAAGAAATAATTTAATACACTCTGATGTTATTTACTCTGTGATCGTTAAATGATGAAGCTTACATGACGTGTCTGTCCGTGATGCACTACTCATGCTGTAATGGCGTTCTTTGAACATCCTGCTCTTTGCAATCTAGAGTAATAATATGTTGCTATAATTATGATAAACATTTACAAAGTGTACTTACACTATTTCAACACTTATATGAAATAGCTGTTACCCGCGACTCCATCCGTGACCAATTAAAAAAAAATTTTACGGAGCCATTGTGTTCTTTCAGACTATGTTCTACATCTGTGCCAAATTTCACCAAAATCCGTTGAGCCGTTCCGGAGATACCTTCAAACAGACATCCATCTATCTATCTAAACATTAACATCTATATATATAAAAGAAAGTTGTGTTAGTTACACCATTTATAAATCAAGAACGGCTGAATCGATTTGACTGAAAATTGGTGGGCAAGTAGCTTAGAACCAGGAAACGGACATAGGATAATTTTTACCCCGTTTTCTATTTTTTATTCCGCGCGGACGGAGTCGCGGGTAAAAGCTAGTTTATAATATTAGTAGGAAATAAGATAAAAAGTCTGTAAATTGTCCTTAAATTATGGTACATGAAAGACATTTAAATACAGTTGAACCTATATAGCGATAGTCCAAGGAACCGCAATATTTTTTTATTTTTACTCGTAATTCTCGCTTATTGAGATTTCTCGCTTCTCCAGCTTCGACTGCGTAGCAATGGAACATAAAGTCTGATCCACGTCAGATACGGTTTTAATATGTAAGGCAAGCTGTTAAATCGCTGGAACAAATCCAATGCCAGTTTCATATAAAAGGTGTGTTCGCTTCCGTTCCGGTTGCAGTGCTAAATTTGTTCCTCGCGCTAATTGTCCAATAGTAAGTGTAAAAGAAAAATAGATACATTTTTGTAACTTTATATGCATTTACTGGTATATAAAACCTGTTACTTTAAAGGGTGGTTGCTATTTTGACTATACTATGAAGCTACAAGTAACATATTCTAGTAAAGTCACAAGACGCATACAAATTCTAAACTTCTTGAACAATTTACGGGTTGAAGATATGTTACGGGAATGTTAAAAAGACGACTTTTGCGTTCCTTTCATTTGAATAAATTTAATTCCCTTAAAAGCCGAGTCGAATATTTGCGGGAAAGAAAGTTCTAAATTTATAAATTCTTAATGGGTTAAAGGTGAAGGTGTAGGTCGTTTATATCTAAAGAAGGAAGACACTATATTTAGCTAAGAAAGACTGGCACTTGAGTTGTGGCACATCGATCAGAAAAGTATTCTTGATTCCGAAGAGCTAAGTCAAATGCATAGACAAATCTACTATATATATATAAAAGAAAGTCGTGTTAGTTAGACTATTTATAACTCAAGATTGGTCGAACTGATTTAGCTGAAAATTGATGGGGAGGTAGCTTAGAACTAGGAGACGGACATAGGAACTTTTTTATCTTGTGTGCATTTTTTTTTATTCCGCGCGGGCGGAGTCGCGGGTAAAAGCTAGTGTTTAATAATTTAGAAGCAGTTAAGGCGCAGTTTCGTTAGTCGATAACTCAGTAATAAGTACGCGCGATGTGAGAGGATTCTTCTTCGCTCATGCGAGAAGCGTTTTCATTAGTCATTAGGGCCAATATGCGTTGGGCGATAGTCCTAACGTCTACTAACCGCGTATTGTCCTCGTCAGCTGAGTCCTCGCACGATGCTTGCTTTACATCGACTGATAATTTTTATTAGTCGTTAGCCCGTATGCTTCCCGCACGTATAACAACCGAATTATCGAACAATGAAACTGCGCCTTTTTAGTCTTGCTTTGTAAAATATCGTACCCAATTTTAGAACGTTAACAGTACAATTTAATAATGCGTTTCCACTGCATAAACTTCTTTACAATAAATGACATACTATCTCTGTTTTTATTCAATAAATAATAGGGTAAAAATATTTTAGGGAAAATACCCCTTTTTCTGTTCAACTGTTAACTATTTTCTTGCAATAAAAATATAAAATAGAACCATCAAAGACTTGTAAGGAGTTTAAGTACTTCTCTATAAATCCAGAAACTTGAAGGCGATCAGGGAAGTAATATGAACTCTTCAAACTTTGCCGCAGGAGAAGTATCCGATGGCCAAATTAAATACTTTTTACAAACTATCAAGACAAATACGTTTTTTTTTCTTTTCTTTTTCAAATGCGATATGCATAGTTGGATACTTAAATTCGTTATCCACTAAGGTTGTAAATAAGAGCTTTAATTTAGCATGTACTCGAATATATATCTATGACAAGATTTCGACCTAATTGCAGGGTATTATAATATTGCTGGGTAGGAAATAAACGTCCTCGACTGTAAATTTTCAAAACTGAAATTAAATAATACTTTCCTATCACATTAATTAAATAAACTGTATAAAATATGAGACAAAGTTGTAGTTTCTAGAAACTTCCTTTACAAATAGCTACCGTTCGAATTAAATCGATTTTGTATTAAGTTTTCAGGCTGCGAGCTAACTGGTGCCGGGTATTTTCCAATTAACACAATGTTTCCTGTTAAATATTTCCTTACTAGTATGTCTTTTAGTAGAAAATCCTCTTAGAATGACGTAATCTTACTAATGTTATAAATGTGTATATTTAGATGGATGGATGGATGTTTGTTACAAAGTATCTCCAGAACGGCTCAAGAATCTCGCTGAAATTTGGCATAGATGTAGAACATAGTCTGGTTGAATACATAGGCCACTAATTATTTTTTTAAGAACGGAGTCGCGGGCGACAGCTAGTACAAAATATATTTTCTAGTCTGACAGACAATACTTTATTTGAAAATAACCGAGATCTTCATACACGTGGCTAGCGTTGCCAGGCGTCCGGATAATCCGGACATAGGTAGGCTTCTTGATTGCGTGTCCGGCCAAAATAAACGGTTTTCCGGATTTTGTTAGGCTTTTTACATTTCCCAAACGAGACTGTATCTATTAATACTGAGACAAAATCCTAAATAATATAGGGTGTCCGACCTTTCTACCCAAATGTCCGGTCAAACTGGCTGATCTGTCCGGCTAGTAGGTTTGGCGACCTGGCAACCCTACACGTGGCAATGCCAAAGTATAAATTATCTAAAAAGTCGAAATAAAAAATTTAATAATTCAAAAAACGTCAGTGCCAGAAAAAAATTTCATTAGAAACGAAAATTATTTTTAATTTATTCCATAGATTTTGTTACTCAAAAACCTTCTAAGGCGTGTTTAGAACATACTACTAAAGTTTCATCAAAATCTGCACAACGGAATAGAAAAGCGTAGGAGACAAGTTTATATACAAACTAGCTGTCGCCCGCGACTCCGTCCGCGCGCAGTTAAAAAATGTGGGGGGGGGGGTATGAAAAATAGATGTTGGCCGATTCTCAGACCTACTGAATATGCTCACAAAATTTCATGAGAATCGGTCAAGCCGTTTCGGAGGAGTACGGGAACGAAAACTGTAACACGAGAATTTTATATATTAGATATATTTTTTAAAGGTTAGACGAAAATATTGTACCTCCTTTGTCAATCTTATTGAGCCTAGTTTAAGAATATATAAGAGGTGTTTCATCAAATAATAAGATATAAAAAAAAAAACAATATTATCACAGTATTCAAGCCAAGCGGCGATCCGCGTAATATATTCATGAAGAAATAAAATTTTCAACGTATTGGCTTTTGTTATATTTATCCCATCCACCTTGAAAGCTGAATGGAGAGAATGAAGTTACTTTACTTTTTTTTTTAATTCATCGGAGATTTTTCTTTGACCGTGGCAAAATTACTTCAGTATTGTTCTCTAGTCTTTTGTTTCGGTTTGCATACATTTAACAGGTACATTAAAGGTTTTTTTTAGATTTAAAAGTACCCGAAACTAAAATGTATATACGAGTATCAATGTGTGATTCCTATTGAACTGATCGAATCTATAAAATCAATCGGGTCAATGGGAAAAAAATCCTATTAAGTTGATCGAACATTGTGACAGGACAGTTGCAAAGCGGAGTCTGTACTTTTTGCCTACCTTTCTATTTAACGGGTGAGTTTTTATACAGGATGTTTTTTGATGATTCGAAGAAACGTAGTCGAAATATTGAAAATGGATTTTTTCATTTCATCATCATCATCATCTCCATGGCCTTTTCCCACTCACGTGGGGTCGGCACACACGGTTATAAAACCTTAAAGTTTTGGCTTTAGTTTTTACGGCCGGCCGCCTGCCTGTCGCCAACCCTACTTGGGAGGAATTTGTTAAAATTAAATATGATATAAAATGAATTCAAAAAAAGCAAAAATAAAAATAAGTAAGAAAACATTACAAATAGAAAAACTTTAAGTTCTTGTCGCTGCAGTGGATGAAAATGGATTTTTTCATTTAAAAGAATCAAATTGCATACAAAGATTAGTATAAATATAATTGACTAGGAGTATAACAACTGCCATGCGGAAAAATATGCAACTAAATGCATATACTAGAGAGTTATGTAATAAAGAAGATTGAATCACCCCTATTTAGGATTTTTTATATTATTGATTAGGCGATAAAATTACTAATCTGAATTTATTTCTCTTCATTGTAACCAACATTGTTATAAATTATCCATACAACGATATCAAAGTATATAAATCTATATATATAAAAGAAAGTCGTGTTAGTTACACTATTTATAACTCAAGAACGGCTGAATCGATTTGAATGAAAATTGGTGGACAGGTAGCTTAGAACCAGGAAACGGACATAGGATAATTTTTACCCCGTTTTCTATTTATTTATTTTTTTATTCCACGCGGACGGAGTCGCGGGTAAAAGCTAGTTTGCGATAAAATATTTTTGACAAGGGTCTCTCCATTGGTAAGTGTAATCACGAACGGACGTAAATTAAAGATGTCAAAGTTTTCAATGTGACGTGATTTCATCGTCCTTATTAATACAAATTTATTTCACTTCCGCGGACAAAATATTTGTAATTTTCTTCAAATGTTAAAGATATTTTTCTTAGCAATTTTTTATACAGATGAATAGATTTCAAACACACTTCTGTAATGAAAAATAATTTATAAATTTTATTTTCATATCATCTATAGTAATATTATTAAGACGAAAGATTTTAGTGTTTTTTAGCCGACTTCAAAAAGAAGGAGGTTATCAATTAGACTGTTTTTTTTATGTGTGTTACCGCGGAACATTCCATTTTTTGTTTTTTTTAATAACTAGAAGACTAGTAGATTTTTTTGAACACAAATATAGAAACGTTTTTCAATATAAAGGCTAATTTTACTAATATTGTAAATGCGAATGTCTGGATGTACTCGTATGTATAGAAGGATGTTTGTTAGAAGTTATCTGCAGAACGGCTAATCAGATCTCGATGTAATTTGGCTTAGATATAGAATATAAAGTAGAAGGACACGTTGGCTACTCAGTAATAAAGTTTTTTTTTAATTCCGCGCGAACGGACTCTGGCTACAGCTAGTCTTCCACACATCTCTATTAGCCGTCATATCTGAATTCACTAGCTTCTTACGCACATCCTCTATAACTATCACGTCATTAAAATGTGACAATATTATTATTATTATCATCAGCTCACTATACATCTCCACAGAGGGGCTCGGAGCCTCCCCTAAGTTAGGGGGGAGTAGGCCATAGTCAACCACGCTGGCCTAGTGTGTTTTAGTGGTTGACACGATGTTTTCCTTCACCGTAAGGACGTAGGAAGAAATGTACATATGTAAATCGAAAAACACATTGGTACATGGCGGGACTCGAAACCAGGACCTGCAGATTGCAAGTCAAGTGCTCAACCCCTGAGCTACCGACGTCCTATGTGACGATATATAGACGTAAAATTACAAGCGTAATAAACAAATTAGGAACAATATTAAGAGATACAAGAACAAGCTGACAGCAAGGTTCAGGCTT
This sequence comes from Papilio machaon, assembly GCF_912999745.1. NCBI lineage: Eukaryota > Metazoa > Arthropoda > Insecta > Lepidoptera > Papilionidae > Papilio > Papilio machaon. The sequence goes on from NC_060011.1 coordinate 1,315,507, forward strand.
TGCTTATCAAATGTAAGTTCTCGCTTGTGAGTTGAAATAGAATTAAGTAATATGCTATGCAATTATATTGTCAGTCATGTTGTCGAGTTTCATTGTGTAGAGAGAATAGAAGGTAAATGTTTTGAAATTAGTTATATTGAAAGTTTTGTAATCTTTAATTTGTAAAAGAAAATTAGTTAACTGATAAATAATGAGTGAATGATGACTTAATTTATTATAAGTTGTTTTGTTTTTATAAGAGAAAGGGGACAAACGAGCGACGATAACACCGACGCCCATGGACAACTTCAACACTAGAAAACCTGGAGATGCGTTATCGGCTTCTTAGTAAGAACTTTGGTCCTTTTTTGGTGGGGGAGGGGGAGGAATCTTCGTAAGATCTAGTCTTTGTTAGGAAAGACAGGGTTATGTTATAGATATATATAGCCTATGTCACTCGGGCATGGTGTAGCTTCTCAACAGTGACAGAATTTTTCAAATCGGTTCCGTAGTTTCGGAGCCTCATTGCAAACAAACAAACAATCAAATCTCTTCTCTTTATAATATTCGTATAAAAAAAAACTTGAGAGGTGTCAAGGGACACCCGGATGGAACGAAGTTCCTTTCTATTAATTAGTGATGGAACCAATGTTTATTCTATGCATAAAAAACTTAAGTCTTCACAAGAAGTACATTTTATTTCTATGAATTTTCGTTATATATTGTCACGTTGTTGCCATGGTGATATAGCAAAAAGTGTCGTGACAACTTTTCGTAAGAATTTTTTCCGTCTAGCCCCCTTTCACAACGCGTGATAAGGAACTTCGTTCCAAAAATTGAATTGAGATTTAGTTTTAAACTTATGCTGAACTCGACCTTTTGTAAAAAAGTTTTACATGGAACAAAGCCGCGTGATAAACTTAGCATTATAAAAAGGAAACAAATGTTAACGAGCATTCTTTTATCTTTTATTAAATTTCAACAAAAAGCTCGAGTTAACCGCGGGCACATAAGAAGTTAAGTCGAGTGTAGGACAAAGGGCTGGCCTGGGGTAAGCAAGTGAGCGGAGTTTAACTATAAAGTCTAGGTTACTCCTACAACACCGAGTACAATTCTTTGCATGATGTAAAACATCAAATGTCAAACATTAAACGTTATTGTGTAATACGTATTGTGCATATTAGATTATATATTATGAGTTCCTTTCACATATATGTAAAGTATAAATAAAAACAGTATTACTAATATTATACATGTCAATGCTTGGATTGATGTATGGATGGATGTTTGTTAGAAGGCATTTCGAAACTACATTTAACTAAAAAAAAAAATTTAAATACTCCTACTAACTTCAAATTCATACATTTTTTAACGAAACAATTAATTCAAATTTTATACACAGGTTTAATAACTTTATTTTATTATATAAAATAAAATTGTTTTATTTTTACAGTCGAAGTAAAAGTCTAGAGTCGTAGCGACAAATGTAGCGAGAGATAACGAGCAGCCTGCACAAAGCTTCCTTAGTGTCGCGACACATTGGCATTACGCCGCCGAACGTTCGTCTGAAAGATGATCACAGTGTTATTAAAATACTCTATGATAACGTAGAAAGTACAATCCGTACGACGTAGCACCAAACTTTGTTTTAAGTGACTAAATATTCCAACAAAACGCATTCGTATTCTGATAGCAAGTAAGACGCTGTCATCTTACAGTTCTATTTTTTACATGTATAAGGTAGAAAAGAGCAAGCGACCACCTGATTTGCCGAAACAGCAAAGCAACCGCTGCCCATATACACTTTGCCTACCTTTTGATAAAACGGAGGAGGGGACGCACAGAAAGAGAATATTTGCCTTTACTAGGCGTCCCATCCACCGTCATCCTTTCCTTATAAGAAAGGACTGGGAAGGGAAAGAGAACTAAAATTAGGCCCCCGGCACCACACTCATCAGACGAAACCCGGAATAATTTCCACTTCACGCCTGTCTTCTGAGTGGACGTCGTATTTCACCGGGAAACCGGCTCATTCGTGCAAGTGATGTTGTTGTTGCTGTCGTCTACCACAGTTTATTACAGTCTGCTAATTTTTAACTTATAGCAAGTGTGTCGCTACACTTATAGTTAATCCATTCTGTCGCCACTAACAACTTGTATTACCTCCTAGATATCTACTGCATTTCAGTCTGATTATTGCAACTATAAGAGAATGATTTTATTTTCACATTAAGGCATGTCCACATCTAATCGCGAGAATCCAAAAATAATTACTGTATAATTATGATTTCATATGTTTTATTAAGGGCTATTCACACAACATATACTTGCGCGTTCACAGATGATTCACATTGTTTTATTTCTAAGCGTCGATTCACACTGACTTTGCTCATTTGTATAAGCTCATTACCATTCTAACATTTTAATTATTTAAATTCTATACTGTTATAGAATAAATATCTTTTCGTGTTAAGGTCTGTCCACATAACGTCAAATCGCGTCTGCAAAAACGATGTATCACAGTGAATTATTTTACATAGTAGCTTGTACAGTCGTTAACTAAAATAAAACTGAACAGGTCACCTTTGTTGCAGACAGCAAACAGTTGTAACGAAGTGCTGGCAAAGTCCAACAAAGGTACAGTCAATTCGAAGAGCTACGCAAATAAACAACAAAGGCTTTCCACGATCGAAATTCTGATGACCGAACCTCTTTCGCACTTTAATTGCCACGTCAACGGATTGTGTATTTATCTGAATCAGCAAGTAAACGAGTTTGGTTTTTTTTTTAAATTTTAAATCGAAAAATGCACGTTCGATTTTTCTACGAGTCCATTTTTTTCTGTTTTTAAACAGTTTTTTTATTATACTAGCTGTTGCCCGCGACTTCGTCAGCTGAGAATTTAAAAAAGTAGCCTAGTTAATATTTATTTATTTATTTATTTAAATTCTACTGTTCTATATTGCCATCAGCTACCTTCCTGATAAGTTACGTCAAAATTGGTCCACCCGTTCCGGAGATTACACGGAACACACAGGTTTTGCGTCGGACATACAAACAGACAAACAGAAAGACAGGCAAGAATTTTATAAATTTTTCTTATCAGAGCAACACAAAAACATTACGTGCACGTAATATGTATTTTTTCTTAACATAACATACAGACACTCCAATTTCATTAATAACTATAGTTTAGAAGCATATTATCATCCATACAAAACATCTTTATCCCAGTTTCTATTGATATTGTAATTTAGTTTTTACCTACTGGACCAGAGAAGTTTGCCGGACTATACTTTAGTTCCATTTTTGCCCACTGGGTATAAGTTTGTGCCACAACATCTACTTCTGTGGTCAGTTCTTGACAGTTGAGGATTTCAAATTACGTTTGTACAAACAAACTTAGCTTCAATTTTGCACACATTTTAAAATGCAAAGTTGGTTGTATGTAGTAACTTGTATAATTATAGAGTACCGAAGTTAGCCAGGTCCATTATAAGTACATTTAAATGCATAGCAAGTTATGAACTTGACTATCAAGAGATTGTGAACTTTTGCAGTTTGCACTTTATTCCAGTCGCCTTGATTGGAATATTAAAAGGTTGTTTTTCATTTACCTTTTACAGCATTTCTACTACGGAACTACCTGCAGGGAAACTTACTGTTATATATATACTAGCTTTTACGCGCGACTCCGTCCGCGCGGAATAAAAAAAAAAGAAAAGAAAACTGGGTAAAAATTATCCTATGTTCGTTTCCTGGTTCTAAGCTACCTGCCCACCAATTTTCAGTCAAATCGATGCAGCCGTTCTTGAGTTATAAGTGGTGTAACTAACACAACTTTCTTTTATATATATAGACTAGCTTTTACCCGCGACTCCGTCCGCGCGGAATAAAAAAAAAATAGAAAACGGGGTAAAACTTATCCTATGTCCTTTTCCTGGTTCTAAGCTACCTGCCCACCAATTTTCAGTCAAATCGATTCAGCCGTTCTTGAGTTATAAATGGTGTAACTAACACAACTTTCTTTTATATATATATATAATAGATATAGATTTTTCGATATGAAAGAGGATGACAATTTGTTTTTACAAAAATGTTATGATTTTTGATAAAACTCTTCTGTTAAGTTCCAAAATTTAGGTGATGTGAAAACGCATTAATTAAAACACTATCTAAAGGTGAGTATGGACTATAGTATTTACTTGGAACAGATCAACGAGCCCAATAACTATTAGTACGTGGAATTAGTACTAACTGGCAATATGTTCTAGTGTAGTACCTTTTCACGTACCAGACGTGCTTTCTAAACTATGTTTTACCTATATTATACCAATCGTAAGAACGTTACATTACATAGAAATGTTTATGAAAATATTCCAGTGTATATTCACCTTTAGTTGATTTTTTGTTAGGCCCTAATTTTTTTTTAACTTTCTTTACATACATGTTTTTCCGTTTCAGAACGATAAAAAGAATTATAAATCATATAACGTACTGAAATGGCGCATAAAACGTTATTTTCTGTGGGATTTATGGAAATTTCTATATATACTCGTAAGAGCATATTTATAAATATCTGAAAGGGTTCACGTATTGAAAACGTACAAAAATATTTCCCTGTAAAAGTCCGTCCAATTAATCTAGTAATCAAAGGTCTAAGGACTCTCCAACTGACCTCCTTCAAAAATCTATAGATAATTAAAAACGCCATTAATTATTTTGATAGTCCCGTAACATCCGATTTGCCGAAGTGTACAACTGACTACAGAACGCTTAAAAGTTTAAAACGTTACATTTCAATTTAAATGCAAGCTAAATTCAATTTTATTTCAATATCTTTAGGTAGATATTTATCTGACTTGAATATAGACATGCGCTGTTCTAAATGTAACGTAAGTGAAAACTGCGTTCCATCATTTTCCTCGTACCCAGTCAGTATTCGGTCGGCGGTACGTATGGAAAGACGTCTGTTACGCTTCGTATTTATGTTGATTTATTCGTAGTTTAATTGTGAATAAAAATATTGTATGATTTATATTATTGTCATTCACACAAGTGTTACATTAATTTTATATTAAAATATAAATAAAGTGGCTAATACGAGAGTCCTGACACGATTTAAAGGTAAGAATATTTTAATGTTCATTTTACAATTGTTTTTGGCATTGTACTTGTATATTTATGTTTTGTTAAATTGAACATAAGGCGAGATTATACTGTTATAGATTAATAATTAAAAAAAGTCTAAGTACAGTAAGAAAAAGATTAAATAAAAACAGTTCTTACTAATATTATAAACGCGAATGTTTGTATAGACGGACGATTTGATCTTTGTTAGAAGGTATTTTCAGAACGGCTTCATGAATCTCGCTGAAATTTGACATATATATAGAACATAGTCTGGAAGAACACATAAGGTACTAATTACTTTTTTTTTAATCCAGCGCGGACGGAGTTGCGTACGATATCTAGTGAATTTGATATTTCAGCAAAATAATGTGTTTTTTTTAAATTATATATGTTTGTGAAAAAAAATGCTATCGCACAATATATTCATATCGTGAGTGTACAATGTAAATATACAAAAATGTATTGTCATCCCTTTCATTTTAAATGAAAAAACAGAGACAATAATATAGTTTTACAGACAGTAGAAACCCAGCAATAAGCAGTTGTCTATAATTAATGAATGTGAAAGAAAATAAGTAATTGAACGTCAGAGACATTTTTTTGTAAGTACCTACTTTCCAGTCTGAAAACGAACTTTAACATAATTAGTCTTTGTTAATTTGAATTTGGAACACTTGTCAATGTTGTAACAAATGGTTCAAATAAACGAATGCCTTCGTATCGTCATCGTTATGTCGAAACTTTTATGAGATTTTTGGTATAACTTACGCCGATGATGCACAAATTAAAAAAAAATGTCGATTTCGATACGATGGCGTTGGTCAGAAAAATTCGTGATAAGCCCACAGATAATTCATATGAATAAGAGCGAAGTCGTTTTAAATAACTTATGGTTGGCTAATCAGATAATGTTTTCAATAAAATTATTGTAATCAGAAATATCTAATATATAAAATTCTCGTGTCACAGTTTTCGTCACCGTACTCCTCCGAAACGGCTTGACCGATTCTCATGAAATTTTGTGAGCATATTCAGTAGGTCTGAGAATCGGCCAACATCTGTTTTTCATAACCCCCCCATTTAATTTTTTTTAACTGCGCGCGGACGGAGTCGCGGGCGAGAGCTAGTATTCTTTAATATTGTACTATAATTCTTGTACTTTCATATTTCTTCCATAGCTTTCAATTTCTACAAATTGCCCTACTTAACTCCGAGCCCGACTGAAATTCAGAAATAAGTGTTATAACCTTTCAGACGGAGAAAGTCAATCGGTTATTACAGTAATCGACTTAGCGTAAGTCGCAATATAAAATTGACTTGACTAAAAATAAGAAAATTAATTTTAATTGTATAACATCATCATCAGCTTACTATACGTTCCCTACTAGGCTTGGAGCCTACCCTAACTTAGGGGTGACTAGGCCATAGTTAACCACGTTGACCCAGTGACCAAACCCAGACCCAGACTTCACACATATCTTTGAATTTCTTCATAGATATGTGCAGGTTGCATCACGATGTTTTCTTTCACCGTAAGAACGTCGGATAAATGTACATATGTATATCGAAACTCGTAAAACACATTGGTACATGGCGGGATTCGAACCCATGACCTGCAGATTGCAAGTCAAGTGCTTAACGCCTGAGCCACCGACGCACAAAATTAATATATTCAATTGTTATTTACCTCACAAAATAACAATTGAATATATTGTACAGTTATTGATCACTAGACAATACACTTTGAATATAAAGACAATCCTTTGAAGTACAGTTGAGCGCAAAAGTTTTCATTATCAGCAACAAAGTTTCGAACTGTTTAACTAACTCAATTACGGTGGCGATGGAAAGCTTTGTTGTGGACTGTACTGCAGTTTGGTGTGTTACAGTTTAATTTGAATAATTTCTTTAACAGTATTAGACGCTAGCAAAAACAACATCTTTTGTGCGAATGGGTCGTCTCGCCCGCGACGTAGAAGTAATTCGTCATTTCGTCTGATGAGTGTACGCGAGGCCTAATTATAATCCTCTTCCCGTTTCTACTACCTATTCTAAAAGAGGAAGTGGATTTGATGAAGGAAGGATCGCATGGTAAGGAGAAATATTCTGTTTCTGTGCGTCTCCTCCTCTGTCGATTAAAGGTAGGCAATGCATCTGCAATTGCGGTCGCTTCGCTTCTGTTGGCGTATTGAGGTAGCCGCATCCTCTTTTGCCACCTTATAAATAAAAAAGGTTAAAACAAAAATGAACGTTTCATATTTCCTCTTTACGTTCATAAACCATTAGATACATTTAATGGAATGTTGTTAGGGTTGGAAAAATTAAATACCAAACATGCTAACCGTCGGTTTCTGAGACCAAAATCTTCATTTCAAACATATTTTTTTTCCAAAAAAATACGACTTAGGACTTTAAAGAAGCGAGCATACCATTTCTTTAAAGTTCAGCAGCCCATCTGCAGTTCCTCTGGTGTTGCGGATTTCCATGGGTGTAGTTGATCACCTCGGTATTCCCGTCGATCGTTTGCCCCCGTCTTTTATAAAAAAAAGAAAATTGTTATCTATGTTTAGTTATGAGGGATGACGATTTGATTTATACAGAGATTTTGTAGTTGATAAGTGGTATAGTAGGGGCTTTTAAATTCCGCAACTCTAACATTGGGGGTTATTGGGTCTATTTTGTGAGATGTGTGAGATTACTCCATCTAACACCGAAGAACCCAAACAAAATTAATTCACAAAGAGTAACAAAAACACGTTTTTCAGTGATAAAAACATTTACAAATGAAATAATAAAAATAACTCAAAGAGTAACAGATAACGAGGGAACAATGGACAAAGTGAAACAGAAACATTAAATGAATGGCGTCTGGGACAACGGGCGTGATTTAAATTAATTATTTTTCACTCGTAACCGCGTTCTCTAACACACTTATAAAACTGGGAGATACTTTCTAATGTTGATTACTTTCCAGGGCTTAATCCTTCTGATGTAGATAGTCTATGTAGTTAGTTTGTTCTCTACTGAGAGCGTCGAGCCTTCCTTAAATTAGAGATGATTAACTAAAACGTTAATTTGGTTCATAAGACTAAACAACACTACGTTTAATCTAAATCTATTTATATAAAAAAAACTCGTGTTAGTTACACTATTTATAACTCAAGAACGGCTGAATCGATTTGACTGAAAATTGGTGGGCAGGTAGCTTAGAACCAGGAAACGGACATAGCATAATTTTTACCCCGTTTTCTATTTTTTATTCCGCGCGGACGGAGTCGCGGGTAAAAGCTAGTTAGTAATAAGGAATAACATATGTATGTAAAAATCAATATGTGCAAAAAAGAGTACGAACCAAAAGTCTGCAGATGTTGTTTGTTAAAAAAAAACACTACGCGAAAAAGATGCGGATTTGAATCGCTTTCATATTTCAATGTGATCATGGGGTCTAGCACGAAGTAGTAAGAAAGTTTTCGTAACGTCATCGACTAAAATTTCTCGAAATTTGAATAAGATTTGTCGTTGTACTTTACGACCCATAGGGGGCGCTGTACAAATGTAATACAAATTATGTCGACGTCGCTCGAATACTCTCGCAACTTTTCATCCCAAACATTCTTTAGAAAGCTGGCTGTATGTTTAGTAGTTTTTTTTTCAGTTCTGGGTTTTAAATTTAAATGTTAATTCAATTGAAACACATCTGATGGTTTAATTTATCATTATACTCGATCTAGCGCGACTCAAAGGACTGACCGCAGCGTAACTAAGTTCTTATTACTCTTTGGTACACGAGATTTCCAAGAGACCGGATTACATTGAAATAAATATTTATAAACTTTAGTACACTGATTTTAAATACCATATTTACTATTTTACTTCGTTAAGAAAAAATGGTATTTCGCATATACAACGGCCAAAAAAGGGAACGATATATTGAATTCGGTTGGTAACGTACAAGAAAAATACAAAAATTTATACAAAGCTAACGTCAAATATAGAGAACAGATCAAAATATAGAGAACAGTATGTAAATGAAGTCCGGTTTTTCGTTATGTTACTGTAATCTTTTCTAATTGCGATAATTAATATTTTTCTTATATCAAAAGGTGGCAAACGAACGAAGTGACGAAGTGACCGTTACACACAGCACACCGCACTTAGACACGTAGAGGCACAGAACTTCTCTGCAAAATCCTCTTCTTTATAAGAGTAAGGTGAGAAGGACATAAGGACTAAAGTTAGGCCTCCAGCTCGTATACTCATCACACTGTACGCATAATTACTTACCACTTTACGACTGTCTCCTGTGTGGTCGTGGTATTACAACGGTCTAGCCGGCACATTCGTGTAAAAGATGTTATTGCGGGCTACCACTGCTAAAAGTTAAGATAACTTCTTATTTATAAAATAAAGTAATTAAAAAACAGTTTTGTATTATGAATCTATGGAGGAGCATGCTGCCAAAAGCCACGAATGAAACAATCTTAAGTTGAAACGTACGGATGATTACATATTTAAGAACTCTAATTTCACGTCGAACGTCTTGAACATCTGCTTTTAACTACACTGGATTCATAATTAAACGATACTTGTGGAAGAATTTCTATATAAAAAATATTAGTGAACAAAATTGCCTGATCGTTGGCAAATAATATCCCTATTGGTCGGGAAATTTCTTTCAAAAATTTCAATATCGTTGACTTGACGTCTTCGATCGCTATTGTGGTTAGGGAGGGGGATAAAAGAAAGAGTGCGGAGAGGTAGTCGGTCAGCTTGTTGCAGTAAATGGGTTAGTCAACGTAATTTTATATTATCGATAGAAGCGTTCGAAAGCTCTCAGAATGAAAACTTCGTATAATTTTTTGTGTTTTTTATATGTTACCAACCGTATTACCAACCGTAGATAATAAACAATATGTTTTAATTGATGGGACAACTAGAAGTTATATTTAATGCACTATTTGTTACCACTAGATAACAAGTTAATTTTGACATTACCCTATGAGAATTGTGAAGTGATTTCATCATGTAGTTTAATATAGATTTTTGTGCTACTGACGACTTAGATGTTTGTATTGCATTTAAGAACATTCGCTCTATCACTGGTTTATTTGAAACTCTTTGTTTGCGAAATCGGGCCGGATTACTTAACTATTATTCTATCGAATCTCTTACAAAAATATTTCAGCGGGCCTATTACAAATATTTATGACAATCGCCTTCGTATCGTCTTTAATGTGTCAAAATTGATATTAGATTTTTTGCTGAACTTTACGCCTGCTGCACGCTTTAATAGAAATTTTTGTCGATGATGATACGATGGCGATTGTCACAAATTTTCGTGCTAGGCGCACTGGATGTCAGTAGGGTAAGTTTGATCGATCATAAAATATGATGTGCAAGTTGGAATATTCCGTCAACTCATTCCTCACCAATTACTTAAGGCGTGTATAATATAAATTATCAGGGTACGCATTCTGTAGATGGATGACGTTAATGGGTGTCTTAATTCGTGTTTTGTTCTTAATGTCATGTCAGTAAATTACATGCTTGGGTACACAAACATGCTATAAAGTAAATGTTTGATAGCTTAGGGACTATAAGGACAAGGAAGTTCAGTTTTCTAAACTCTTATCGAAAGCGGCTTACACTATTTTATAAGTAATCCAAAAATTTAGTTTTTGTGAGATGAAAATTGATTATTAAAGTAAAATAAAATCTTAATTAATATTATAAATACGAAATATTAGATGGATGGATGGATGTTTGTTTGAAGATATCTCCGGAAGGGCGCAACTTGATGAAATTTGGCACAAATGTAGAACATATTCTGGAAGAACATGTAGGCTGGTGAAAACTAGTTGTAAATCACAAAATATAGCGTAAAATGTAAAGTTAAAGTGCACTATTTATTTACAAAGGTCAGATATGAAACTGTGTCCTTTATGTATTGTATTGTAACAAAATGTTTTTAAATTCTTGGCGCATAATGAGACTTATCATGAGTTTATGACTACCAAACTTTTCCACTTAAATTTGGTACCCTCATTATAGTAATAACACTACTTACCTTTGTAGCAAATCTGTTACGACCGAACCGTATCGGTGCCCTTTATCAGAACGAGTTCACCTATTCGCTTATTCGTATGTAAGTGAAATTGTACCTAGCCTATTCGATTCACAAAATCGGAAAGGTCGACATAAGTATTGTGAACTTTACAAATACGTTATGTAACCTTTTTGTATTGGAAAACGAGAAAATAACTTTATATGCCTTTATTATAAAAAGAAAATAGAGATAAAAATCTTTAACCCTTTTTATTTACTAGCTGTCGCCAGCGACACCCTCCGTGCGGAGTTTTAGAAAAACTTAATTAGTAGTCTATGTTGTACATTCATGCCAAATTCAGCTAGATCCTTGCAGCCGTTCTGGTGATATGTTGGTACAGACTTTCTTCCATCCATTCTTTCTTTCCATGTATCCATCCAATCATTCATACATCTAAATATTCGCATTCATAATATTAGTAAGGTTTATAAATGTATTATTACGAGTAAAATAGAATGTGAACTATTTTTCTACAAAAAAAATTGCATAAACCGTTGATTGTAACATAGATTCCAAATCCAATGTTACAACTCGTAAGCTTAATCCGAAGTTTTTCGTTATTATTTTTTTATTTTAAGTTCGAGTAATAATGTTACATAGAATTTTCACACCAAATCATTTACGTGGTTTATAGTCGTAGCACCTTGGCCATGGCCAGTAACATGTAGTCTAGATTCAATGTTACAACTGAGCTGTAACATGATAATTTTTTTCATGCGTTTAATAAACAAAATAATACCGAATATTGTTTTCATTTAAATCAAACTCACTATTTAAGGTATATAGGTTTTTTGCAATACTTACAATTAGGGTTTTTATTACGTTGTTTTATAATAATTGAGTTGTATACAATTTTATACCGTGTACCTAATTTCTCTGATATTTTACGTACATAACCCTAAAAGGTAAATTTATGGCGATTCGGCGATTTAATCATGTTATGCCTCGTAAAACACGTTACGATTTTGCATGCTTTTTAGTAAATAACGCTTAATGGTTTTACGAAGTATTCATATATTTCATTAACCGAAAAAAAGTTCTGTAACACAATATGTTACAGAACTTTTTTTCGAATGTTGAAAGAATTATTTAAATCGTTAAATTAATTTTAGAGTTAATATTTGAAAAAAAATTCACAAAATACTTATTGGACTTGTTGATGTTTTGTTTTGTACGTGTTTAAGAGGATTTTTCAATTCATCGTACTCGTATTTAACATTCATAATATTTTACTTATACTATACTAGCTTTTTCCCGCGACTCCGTCCGCGCGGAATAAAAAAAAAAAAAGAAAAGAAAACGGGGTAAAAATTATCCTATGTCCTATTCCTGGTTCTAAGCTACCCGCCCACCAATTTTCAGTCAAATCGATTCAGCCGTTCTTGAGTTATAAATGGTGTAACTAACACGACTTTCTTTTATATATATAGATATAGATTGTAATCAAACCTTATCCTTCAAGCTTGGCATCCCTTTTTAATTAATCTCGGACTCATGTTTGAAAAGATTTCGTTTCGTTCGACTTTACAATCCTGTTTCAATATATCGAAGTATTGGCGCGTGGTTTTCATGAGCTTTTTCCTCCGTTCGTCATTGAAAAGCGTTCCGGTCTATATCGCAATGATTTCTTTTCTTTTTAACAGACTATACGAATTTATCACTGAATCTGTTTATTAAATATCTTCAATTTTAGCTGAGAATTGAAGCTATTTCAGGTAGATGCTTAGGCGTAATTGAAATACAGTGCAACCTCGATATAACAAATCGGAGGGGAACAAGAAAATATTCGTAATATCAAGTAATTCGTTGAACTGAGGTTTGTTATGTTGAGGTTAGATTGGTCTAAAATTCGTTATAAAGAGGTAAAAGACACACATTCCTCTACGTCTTTGAACTCGCATGATTTTAAACTTTTACTGTTTACATACAAACCACTTATCTTATGAATACTTATCTTTAAATTTTAAAATTGTAGCCAATGTACTTGCGGGAATCCCGAACTTATTAGCTATGTCTAATTTTTTCGTCACGGGATTTTGGTCAACATAATTAATGATGTTTCGCTTTTCTGCGACCGATAAGGAACACCTTTTACGTTTCTGAGCCATTTTTAGCCGACTTCAAAAAGAAGGAGGTTATCAATTCGACTGTTTTTTTTTTTTTTTATGTGTGTTACCGCGAAACTCGGCCCCTGGTGGTCCGATTTTGATGAAAAATATTTTAATCGAAAGGAAGTGCTTGCAGGTGGGTCCCATTTTTTTGTTTTTTTTTTTTAAATAACTAGAAGACTAGTAGATTTTGAATATAGCTTCAAAATTTGTTGCGGAAATTAGGGACATTTTTGCTTTCAGCGCTTATAACTTAAATCTTTAACAATAGTGACGAGCAGAGGTGTTTACATTACTTTACATCAAAACAACAATGATTACTGTACAAACAAAAGCGTGTCGAAACATGTCGAGACATGAATCACATTATAAGATTAAGAGTTATATTATTGGTGGAAACTTTATATAAAGGTTTTGGGTTGGCAAAATTCGTTAATTAGAGGTATGAATACTATTTCTTGATAGTTGAAAATTCGTTATAAAGAGGTTGTACGCAAAGAATGTTCGCAATGTAAAGGTATATTTTATATTGACTCTTATGGACAATTCAAGGGGATTACGAAAAATTTGTTAAATCGAGGAAATCGTTATATTGAGGTACGTTATATTAAGGTTGCACTATATATATGTATAAATAATATTACCACATTCACAACATGGTATGGTATTTAACACAGAATTACCACGACCATACTGAAGAACAGTGTGAAGTGCTTCAGTTCCGAGTACAGTCTTTTTTTTTCTTTGGTTAAGTGGATTTGACGTCAGTGCGTCGCCTCATGCATCGATTAGAGGTAGGCAATGCATATGAAATTGCGGTTGTCTATAGGCAGCGGTCGCTTTACTATTTCGCTAAACTCAGGTGGCCGTTCGCTTGTTTGTATCCATATAATAACAAAAAAACTTGAGAGGTGTCAAGGGATACCCGGATGGAACGAAGTTCCTTTCGATTAATTAGTGAAGGAACCGATGTTTATTCTATGAATAAAAAACTTAAGTCTTCACAAGAAGTACATTTTATTTCTATGAATTTTCGTTATATATGTGGAAAAAGGAGGTTTTATTTCAATTATTTTACATGTTTAGTTTATTAGACTGACAGATGACATTTGACAGATTTAAGAGAAAAGATGTTCTGTAAAGCTGTTATAAGTTGAAAAAGATTAAAGTGTTTTCTTGGCAGTTTACTGATGTATTTTTTCAATAACGATCCCACAACTTATTTGGGGGCTCGTCCGGGATAGCGCATTGTTAAAATATGAAGTGGATTGTCGAGTTTTGAAGAAGAAATCATACGCACCACGCGACGTACAAATCACTCGCTCGATTCCTTTGTTTGCTCAATCGGTATCGAATGCTGCGGGCCGCTGATGAAAGATATTAAGATAAGGCGAATGCTTCGGGATGCGGTAAGATAATTCATTGAAGACTTCGGGACGCGAATAAATAATGTTTTCGTTATTTTAAAGATTTGAAGACTAACGACGATTACGAATTTGACGACTACGTTATTCTATGAGCCCAAAAAAAATTATCTTTTTATACAAAGCGAAGACGGGTTTCCTTACCTAAAGTTAAAAAGATGCCTCCTAAAAAAAATAACACTGAAGATTATACTGAAAATGATGAGGATGAAGAACTAGAAGTGCATATTTCCTTCAAAGATTTGGAAAAGTCTATGACGATGTTTACCGGAGATGACACTTACCCGATTTCGGAATTTTTGGATGAATTTGAAGACGCTGCTGATCTGATGAAATGGACGAAAGTCGAAAAACTAATCTATGCGAAGAGACTACTTGGTGGTACTGCAAAATTATTTCTCAGATCTGTGGGAAGAATTAAAGACTATACAACCTTAAAGAAATTACTAAAAGAAGAATTTGGCCCTAAATTAAATAGTGCAATGATCCATAAGACGCTTGCTGCTCGTAAAATGAAGACTGATGAAACTTTTCAACAATACTTCCTCTCAATGAAAGAAATAGCATTACATGGAAAAATTGAAGACGCTGCTCTGATAGAATATGTAATTGACGGCATTCGGGACACCGAAACAAATAAAGTAATTTTATATGGTGCATCCGACATAAAAGATTTCCGTAAGAAGCTAGACATTTATAGCGAATTCAGAAAAAAAAATAATGCTAAGCCGAGTAGTAACTCAAATCCAGTCAAGACAAACATACCATATCGGAAGACCGCAAATGTGAAAAGATGTTTTAATTGTGGTGACCTTGACCATCAATCTCCGACTTGTACCAAGGGCATTAAATGTTTCAGATGCAATGAATTTGGTCACAAAGGCAATGAATGCACTAAAGTGCCTAAGAAAACTTTGAATATTCAGGAGGATCAAAAAGAAGATAAGATGCCTTATAAGAAAGTGAAGATTAACGGAGTAGAAATGTTGTCTTTGATTGATACTGGAAGCGATGTAAACCTTATCACAAAAAATGAATTCGAACAAATTAAAGAAGGTGTTCAGAAGTGTGAAGCCGATTCGTCGATATGTTTAACTGGTATAGCTGGAAGACAAATTTTTACAGAAGGAGCTTTTATGACTACAATACAAATTGATGAAGGTTTTGCTGATGCCAAATTTCACATAGTTAAAGAAAATACCATACCGGTAAAACTAATTATAGGAAATCCGATTTTGAAAGATTTTGAAATCAATTTCACCACAGAAGGTGTATTTGTGAAGAAGATACCACTGTTTGCACTTTCTATTGAGACCTCAAGTGCTATTGAAGACTATGACATTGAAGATTCACGATACGCAGAACGAATTAAGAAGTTGATTGAAGACTACAACCCGTCGAATGAAGTAAAGAAGAGTAATGTGAAACTGAAAATAATATTAACAGATGAAACACCAATATTCCACAGCCCACGACGCTTATCACCATTGGAAGCAGAAGTTGTTAACACACAGATCAAGGAATGGTTAGAGAATAAAATAATAAAACCAAGTAAATCTGATTTTGCATGTGCTGTTGTGTTGGCTGGTAAGAAAGACGGATCAAGTAGAGTCTGCATGGATTATCGAAGTCTTAACAAGAAGATAATTAAAGAAAGATTTCCACTACCTCTGATCGAAGACCAGATTGACAAATTAAAAGAAGCTAAAGTTTTTACATCCCTTGACTTGAAGAATGGGTTTCTGCATGTTGATGTACATAAAGAAAGTCAAAAGTATACCTCTTTCGTCACACCACAAGGCCAGTACGAATTTATGAAAATGCCTTTCGGACTCTGTACAGCACCATCGGTATTTCAACGATTTATAAACGACGTGTTCCATGATCTGATTGCTGATGGCACAGTTCTAACGTATTTAGACGACTTTATTTTACCAGCTACTACTGAAGAAGAAGGACTCATCAAAATAGAAAAAGTTTTACGAAGAGCTGAAGAGTTTGGTTTAAAATTTAACTGGAAGAAGTGCCACTTCATGAAAAAAGAAATAGAGTACTTAGGTTACATCATAAAAGAAAATGAAGTGAGACCATCTAAAGTGAAGATTGAGGCAGTAGCAAAATTCAGAAAACCTGCAAATGTCAAAGCCGTACAGTCATTTTTAGGGTTAACCGGATACTTCAGAAAATTTATAAGAAATTATTCCCTGATCGCCAAACCAATGACTGATTTACTGAAAAAAGATGCAATATTTAACTTTGATGAAGAATGTGAAAAGGCTTTTTTGCAACTCAAGAACATACTCTGCAGCTCACCTGTCTTACAAATTTACAACCCCGAGCTAGAAACAGAAGTACACACCGACGCTAGCGAGGACGGATACGGAGCTGTCCTCTTACAACGAAGTCCTAAAGACAATCTGTTACATCCTGTTCATTACATGAGCAAAAAGACTACACCAGCGGAAAAGAAATATCACAGCTATTATCTGGAGATTCTGGCTATTGCAGAGGCTATTAAAAAGTTTCGTGTCTACTTACAAGGTATACACTTTAAGATAGTTACCGATTGCTCTGCGCTTACTATGACTCTAAAGAAAAAAGACTTACCTCCGCGTGTCGCACGATGGGCGTTGCTGTTAGAAGAATACGACTATGAGATTGAACACAGACAAGCAACGAGAATGAAGCACGCCGATGCACTCAGCCGCCATCCTGTGTGTCTAATACTTACCGAGACAACCGCACGCTTAAAGAAAGCACAAAATGAAGATGAACATATCCACCTGTTAAAGAAGATTTTAGGAAAAGAACCTTACCAAGATTATATTTTAACTAACGACATACTTTACAAAATGAAGAATGGAGCTAAATTGATTGTTGTGCCAAAGAAGATGCAAAATGAAATTATACGGAAGAATCATGAAAAAGGACATTTCGGAGTAGCAAAGACAAAACAACTAATTAACAGAGAATCTATTAAGAAAATACAAGAAGAAAATGTCAGAAATTATAATAAGAAAAGAAGAGACGCTCAGTCATACGATGTTGGTGACTTAGTAGCCATAAAGAAAACTCAGTTTAGCCAAGGTAGCAAACTGTACCCCAAATTTCTTGGACCCTATGAAATTACTAAGAAAAACCGGAATGAGAGATACAATTTGAAGAAGATTGGTATTAAAGAAGGACCAATCAACACCACAAGCTCCGCAGACTTCATGAAGCCCTGGATTGGGCATGAAGACGATGATTCATCTGAGGCAGATGAATGAGCAGGAATGGCCGTGTGGAAAAAGGAGGTTTTATTTCAATTATTTTACATGTTTAGTTTATTAGACTGACAGATGACATTTGACAGATTTAAGAGAAAAGATGTTCTGTAAAGCTGTTATAAGTTGAAAAAGATTAAAGTGTTTTCTTGGCAGTTTACTGATGTATTTTTTCAATAACGATCCCACATATATTGTCACGTCGTTGCCATGGTGAAGTAGCGCTCATTCGTCGTTAACATACTATAGCAAAAAGTGTCGTGACAACTTTTCGTAAGAATTTTTTCCGTCTAGCCCCCTTTCACAACGCGCGATAAGGAACTTCGTTCTAAAAAAACAATGAATTCCATATAACTGCCACATTTAAAGACTTGTTATACGAGTAATTACTCAAGTAGCCGTTGTGTTGATTTCTTATATTACAACCACACTAACGCACTCTGAGTCATCACAGTATTAACACAACTAATTTATAAAGAATGAGAAAAGGTTGTTTCGTAATAAGTAACTTATCAAATACCATACAAGTTAGAAATAATTGTGTACAAGATGTGACTTGAATATTCATACAACCAAAATATTGTGTCTCTTGCGATAAACCGAGCGACCTGTATGTGATACGACAAGACGACACAAAATAAATAAAAACGACATAAATTACGAAGAAAGTAGGTTTACTTATATATAGTTAGGTAGATTAACTGCGATTTTTTTCACCACAAGTAATTCTTTGTTTTTTTGGAACGAAGTTCCTTATCGCGCGTTGTGAAAGGGCGCTAGACGGAGAAAATTCTTACGAAAAGTTGTCACGACACTTTTTGCTATAGTAAGTATTAACGACGAATGAGCGCTACATCACCATGGCAACGACGTGACAATATATAACGATTCATAGAAATAAAATGTACTTCTTGTGAAGACTTAAGTTTTTTATTCGTAGAATAAACATTGGTTCCTTCACTAATTAATCGAAAGGAACTTCGTTCCATCCGGGTGTCCCAACACACCTCTCAAGTTTTTTTTTAATTTTAGTGGTACTAACAAACACGACATACTGCCTGATTCCAACCATACCATCTCGATGGCTGGCAACAAACTAGTTTTCGCGATTGCCAATTAATAAAGTTACGACGAGTGTTTTTTGAACTCTTTTTGTCACTTTTAGAATTTTATCTCTCAAGTCTATCATATGTGTTTTGTGTCCATTATTGTACTCTTATAACACTAAGAGAAAGATTACGGATCGAATCAAATCTTACGGCTCAAAATCGGTTCAGTCGTTGAAGCTACACGGGACCCACATCTTACTAATATCAAAAATGCGAATGTTTGGATAGATGGATGATTTGTTTGAAGATATCTCCAGAACAGCTCAATGGATCTCGATGAAATTTGGTATAGTTTTAGATCATAGTCACATAGGCTTCTCATGTTCCTTCATGTTTTTAATACCACACGGACGAAGTCGCGAGCGACAGCTAGTACACAAATGAAAACAAATTTACATACAAGCAAAAATATTTACCCTCTTTGTTAGACGGATAACTCTAGAAAATCTGTATTTACAAAGCTGTGGAAATTTTGTAGTCTTCCCACATTTTATATGTAGCATTTATATTATTAAAGTGACTTAGCGCTTGGTAAATACAACGTTAATGAAGACAAAACATTGCAATCCCCTGCGGCTATTTAATTAAAAAGCCAAAATGCTTAATGTAAATAAATCACAGTATATAATGAGTTTTATGACGACTCGTATATTTAGAAGTAGCTGTCGCCCGCAACTTTGTCCGCGCGGACTTTTAAAAAACGTAATACATAGCCTGTGTTGTACTACTGTGCCAAATTTTATCAAGATCCGTTGAGCTGCTCCGGAGATACCTTAAAACAGACATTCATCAATCCATCCATCCATACATCCCTCAATCTAAACATTCGCATTTATAGTAAGAGTAAGATTATAAAAACTTGGTGATTCGTTAGAGTGCAAAAAGAAATAATTAAGTGTTGATGGGGCAAAGCGTATTTTGTAGCCGACTTCAAAAAGAAGGAGGTTATCAATTCGACTGTTTTTTTATGTGTGTTACCGCGGAACTCTGCCCCTGGTGCACCGATTTTGATAAAAATTATTTTAATCGAAAGGAAGTGCTTGCAGATGGGTCCCATTTTTTTAAATCAACTAGAAGACTAGTAAATTTTGAATTTGGCTTCAAAATTTGTTACGAAATTTAGGGACCTTTTCGCTTGCCAAAGTTCGATGGTTGATTTAACTTATTTACATATATTTAGAAATTGTAAAAATTTACAATTGATCATTAAATTATAAAATAACAGTGTGTTACGATCACAAATACAAAGAGCAGTGCAGCTCAGATTTAGAGCTCTAATAAAAACCTAGCGACTCTACAATTGTCTCCTAAGAGCTGTTTATTGCTTTTTCAGTTAACTACCAACTCGTATACGTACAAAACAGAAGATTTAACACCTTTATTTCTTTAAAGCAATTTTAACTCTGCTTGTGAATTCTTTTGATGTATTTTAATAACGATTTTATATTAGTTAAGTTTAAGGTATAAAAGTATTAAGGTATTTAATATAGGTAGTAGTAAGGTATTTAAGTTTAAGGTATATTTAATACAGTCGAACATGGTAAAAAAGAAACCTCTATAAGCGAGACATTGTCTCCGAACGATCTCCAAAAGCTAAAAACTTGGGTAAGAGAGAAACATCTGCAAGTGAGAAAAATATCTCTGTATCTTGGACTTGCGATTATCCAGGTTCGACTTTATATCTACAACTAGCTTTTACCCGCGACTCCGTCCGCGCGGAATAAAAAATAGAAAATGGGGTAAAAATTATCCTATGTCCGTTTCCTGGTTCTAAGCTACCTCCCCATCAATTTTCAGCTAAATCAGTTCGACCGTTCTTGAGGTATAAATAGTGTAACTAACACGACTTTCTTTTATATATATAGATACAGAACTTTTATTTTCTACCAATTGATGAAATGTCTTTTTAAAAGTTTGACAAGTTTTCAGCCTAACAGTGGAAGACATTAACAAAGAAAGCTTACCCTATCACTATATGGGATACAAGCTAGAGGGTAGGAAATAAAACTCCTCGACTGTAAAGTTTTTTTGAAAGTGTTAAAATATTATATACATTGTACTCACAGAATATTCTACATAGACATGTCTAATATTAGACTTTTACAATTTTCTAGATTATACCAAAGTTGCACAGAATAAACTTCTATACATCACAAGGGCTTTGTTTAAATATTCCAAATTTAGATAGTCTAGTAGAGTGTTCCGATTCAGTCAATTTTGTTTCGCAATTCTTTTTTTCTCTCCAGGGATTAACAAGTTTTGTTTATGTATAAAAGAAAGCTAACTTCCAAGACATGACAGAAGAAATCTATGGGTTATTTCTAACATATATTTTAGATACTGTTTACATTATACTGAATGTAGAGACTGTCTAGGGATTAACAAGTTTTGGTATATATCAAAGTTCTACATCTAAGAAATCTATAGCTATTTCTGACAGATCGAAAAGAAATATAGACGTGATTTATTTTCATAGTCACTTATTTATTAAGGACCTAATATATAATTATGTCGACTTATACCATTTGTCGGGAAGTTGTTGGATGCGAAAGGCGGAGGACCGCGTACTGTGGAAGGCATTGGGAAAGGCCTATGCCCAGCAGTGGGCAGTTAAGGCTGTTGTTGATGATGATGATGATACCATTTGTAATGGAGACGAAATTAGAAAGAACTTTAAGAAATGTTTCACGAATAGACAAATACCGTTGATAATACCTTCGTACACAAGGCTACGTAAATTCATAGTTCATACACACCTATGTATGAAAATTCGACGCCTATATTTTGTTCCTTCGTTGGCGTCAGTCATTCGCCACCTGTTTGTCAAAATTGTTGCGAAAAAAGTAGCTTCGATTTCAACATGGCGGAGCAAATCTATACATTTGTCATTGTGTAAATTCGTGTACCCGTGTAATTGCTATGCGTGTACTGACCGAATAGATGAGTCGCGTTCACGATTCAACGTGTACGGAGCTTGCGCAACACGATACTCTCAACGCAAAGATACAATATTCGTTTCGAAGATTTACTTATCTACGAAGGGTCTTACAGTTGGTTTTTAGTGTCAAAAATCTTTTATTAAAATACACTGTCAATTCTTTTTCATATATTTGTGAAAATCGTGTCGTATTTTTTTACTAATATTATATATGCGAAAGTTTAGATGGTTGGACAGATTGATGTTTGTTAGAAGGTATGTAAGGAACGGTTCAACGGATCTTGATGAAATTTGTCACAGATGTAGAACATAGTCTTGAAGAACACATAGGCTACTTATTACATTTTTTTTTTAAATTTAACACGACCCGAATCGCGAGTAACAGCTAGATTATAGTAAATAATTACACTACACGGAGTCGAGTTAATAATAATTAGTTCACGAATTTAGTTTGGTTGTGACTCGATTAAAGAAATTAAGCTCGTAATTAAGTTTATCAACTTTGTAAAACTCTGATTAACATAATCCTTTTGTACTGGTCGTATAATTTAATTATATTTCTACGAAAATAATGGCTGGTAAAAGTTTTCAACCCGTATAACATCGTCAGGATCTTTGTAAAACTTGAAAAACTTATTTTTTTTTTAAATAGTAAATACGACAAAAACAACATAATTTGAAATGTTTAAGACCGGAATTTATTAATTTAATATAATTTATTCATCCTTTTTATATCATAAGGTGGTAAACGAGCAAGCGGTCACCTGAGTCCGGCTAAACAGCGAAGTGACCGCTGCCCAAAGACATCTGCAATTGCAGATGCGTTACTTACCTTTAATCGACAGAGGAGGGGACGCATAGGAAGAGGATATATCCACTTTCTGTGTGTCCCCTGCTCTGTCAAATGCATTTCCCCATTCCCATCTTTTCTTTATTAGAAAAGGATAGGAAGGGAACGTGGAATAAAATTAAGCCTCAAGCACCACACTCATCAGATGAAACGGGGAATCGTTTCCACTTCCCCCATCTCTTCTGTGTGGTCGTGGTATTGCACCGATCGACCCGGTCCATTCGTGCACCTAACAGATATTATTGTTGCGGGATGTTGCGGATGATAAGAAGCTGTTGCCCGTCGCTCCGTCGGCGCGGTATAAAATAAACTTAATTAGTAGCCTATGTGTTCTTCCAGACTATGTTCTACATCTGTGCAAAATTTCATCAAGATCTGTTGAGCTGTTCCAGAGATACCTTCAAAGAAACATCCATCCATACATATAAGCATTCGCTATTCATGATATTTTTTTTTTTTTTTTTTTTTATTATTATTCCATTTTACCTCTGATAAATTTAGGTCAGAGATCTTATGAGACTTTGTATTTTATCTTGTTTACATTGGTTCTTATGTTATGATTTTAATTTTACTTATACAATATTTAAATACTTTTATATATTTAGCTACGTTTAACAAGTTACATTTTTTATTACACTTTATATAATTTTTCTCTTAAAGTTACGATTTTTTCGAGTGTATAACTATATTACTATTTCTTAATATTTCTCTATATTTTGTCTATTTGTTTATATTACATACGAGGTAGATGCTACTACGCTTCCAAGCATATTTATATTTATTCAACACACTATTTTTGTTATTGTTTTTATTTATATTTTATTGCCCAAACTGTCGCACACGAGTGTCACATCAGATATTACACATGTTTTGTATTACGGCATGTCCTTAGTTTTAGTCTCACTATTTTGGCCATTTGGCCTTTTGAATCCAGTGCTTCCTAAGACTTCAGCATCTGGTAGCGGTTTTTGTTACTTATTGTAAATGGTTGGACATACTGCAAATATGATCCAATGCATTTGCTTATTTATCCGCCTGATTCTTTTATGGCCTTTTGAAACATTGGTAACTTTCTCTTCTACTGTGATTTCTATTCTGTTGCATTATTCTTCTTTTTTCGTTGCATTAATTCCTTAACTTACTTTCATAATTTTCTAACCTTGGTTTTGGACTGCTGCTATTTCTTAGACTTCTGGTAATTGGTCTATTTTCTAACGAAAATAGCTCCAGTTATCTGTTTTACTTATTTATCCTTTATTTGATTACAATTTTTTGCTCTTAATTTTTTACTATATTATACTATTTCTTTATTTACCATTTTTCTCTCTTCTGTCCTCCGCCAGGTTATTTTATCCGTGGAAAAGTCGTAATTACAACTAAGTTGTTATCCGGCTTTTACCTTATATTCTTTTTTAATTGCCAGGCGTCCTGTAACTGCTTCAACAATATGCGACACTATACCTTGCTAGGGCGTCCCATTTTTTACGAATGGGGCACATATCATTAAATGCGTTATGATTTGTTTTCTCTGCCTTGGCAGTGCAACAGTTCCGGCAAGTTGGGGCATCACCTGCAAGCCAAGCCTCACAGTTGTTACGCATATGAGGACCTCCGCAATGACTACAAACGTCTTCTGTTTCCGTGCATAATCTCCGGGTGTGGCCATAACCAAGACAGCGCGAACACTGTACCAGCGGGGTCTGGTCCATGACTCGTATTCTTTGGAGATCTATATGGACTTTCCCCGCTGCCACTAATGCTTGCCACACTTTCGGGGATACCTGAATGACCACGTGGTTAACGTGTGGATTTTTTGTCTTTTTTCTATATTTTATTTTAGCTCTAAATAGTTCTTCAGATATGTCAACAAAAATTTGCCTATTTTGATTTTTTAAGGCCGAGAGTAGGTCGTCATCTGTATTTATGGCAAGGACGTCTCTCATAATAATGAGAGGGTCCTTGTTTTCCATCTCTTGCACTTCTAATTCAGGCGCCGTCGTCTTTATTTTTTCCGCGATATTTTTAGTTTGAGTTAACGTTTTACAGCCCACTATGACCTTTTGATCCTTAGCTTTTCGTATCCGATCTACCGTTAAACCACTGGTCTTGGCGTCAACCGCCTTTCTGATTTTTTCGATCACGTCGCCACTGGTATCCTCCACTGCATTTGACGACACCATGATCGAGTACATCTGCGTTGTTTCATTTCGCTTCAGGGCTTCTGCCTTGGAATTACTCGATATGGCGCTCGTTGCTGCAACACTCGCATACGTTTGTTCTTCCTGATCCTTCTTGTAATTTTCTATAGTCTCAGTCAGTTTTTTCATGTTATTATTGTTCTCTATTATTAATTTTGCCTGTTCGTTCATTTTAATTATCAAAATATTTTTGTCTACTGGCTGTACCCTTTCCACGTTTGGTTCTATTTGTTTTTCTTCGTTCTGTCTGCTCTCCTTATTTCTTGCACTTTCTGCTTCCTTAACTAATTGGTATAGTCTTTCTACTGCGTTAATGACTTCGTTTTTTATTTCGGTTTTGATGTTTCTGGAATTTGCTAAATTTATTTTTGCTTTTTGTTGACATGTTCTCGCTTCAGTTAGTCTATCCATATGTTTTGTCTTCTCCTTCTTTGTAGTGGGGCTCGTGTTCTTCTCTTTTGGGTCCAGTTTCCCCCCCGCTTCCCATTCCCCTATACTCCTCCTTACTTTTGACGCTTGGGGTTGTGGCAGCGTTTCTTGGGTACCTGATACTCCTGCCATTTCCACTCGAGAAGGGCCAGCCTGGGTCCCTGTGGTCCCTGATTTCTTTTCCGGGGTACGGTAGCCAAACATCCCCTCGTATGTTCGTCAATCTAACAATACTTAAATTTAAGTAACAATTTTTTGATGTGCAATTTTGTATAAGTAGTATAAATGCACTTGTCAAATTTATATATTTATAGTACTTGTTAAAGGTAGCTTCACAGTTATTTATAAGTCGCGAGCTAATTTTTACATTTTCTTAATCTATAAATTAATTAGTTAAATTACAAATTTATTTTATTTTACTTAATGTTAAGTCGTCCCGACAACGAAACGTTATTTATTTATTACCAACTAATTTTATATACACCATTTAGTAGTACCTGTCATATGATTTACTTAAACTAATTTATTTTTAATAATTTTGTTTGAACATTTTTATAATTTTTGAAATTTTATTTTTACAACAACTAATTAATTTTTATACACTTTTTTTACATCAAAGGTTATTTTTTAAACAGTTTCTATTATATGAACTCACTAGTTTAGAAAAATGTCAACAAACAAAAATGTCTATTTTAGTTTATAATTACGTAATACAATTTTTCTTTTCTAAATATTTTCGGATCCAAGTGTCCGATTTTAATGATCTAAACGGTGTTTGCTTTGTCTAGCAAAGTAGGTCAATAATTCGTATTCAGTTGGTCACAATATGTCCTGGATCGATGACCTCGTGGCCACGCGGTCTTCTGTAGTCGACTGTTTCTTGGCCGTTTTTTGTCCAAAAAATATAAAATTTTTATGGCCTGTAGAGTTCAATTAGGTGCTTCCAGGGATCTAATAAAATTCATATGTCGTCGATCTATTTCAAGAGTTATTAATTTTTCAAAATTTACAAAAAGTTTTTCTTCTATATTTTTCGATATAGTTGTCCGATCTCAATGACCGATACGTCAATCGTCTTGGCTCACTAAGGGCAATCGTTTGACACTATAAACGTTTCTGTAGAATGCCCAGAAAAAATTTACGTGCCACGTGGTTTTCAGAAAAATGTCAATTTTAGCCACAATTTTCCGCGGAAAAATCTGGATCTTGCCTCAAAGATACTTCGTATTAGGGCGCATATGATAGCATTTTCAAAACTACCCGTCAAAGATCTTATTTGCGCAGCGTTGCGCCTTGAAAGTTGCAAAAACACAAAAATTTCACTTTTTGAGTTATAACTTTTTACACGTTTGAGATGTCAAAAATCTGCTAACAGGTTCGGGCCCCTCTCGTTGAGGCGCATCTTATGATATATCACACGACCCGATTTGAGCACTTTTTACCACTTATAGGATTTTTCGAACGCGGAGCGACTTAAAAACGATGCGCGCGGGACGACGTCTCTGGTATATCCTATTCATGATATTAGTATGATTCTAGTTCATATCTAAATCATAATTAGTTTACTCTCAATGTATTTTAAGGGGTTAATTATTACGGCCACTTCGCGCCAAAACGCATTTGCTAAACAAAAACTTCCTAAAGAACGTAAAATTCCTTCTTAATTTTTCCAAATTAAAAAAAAGTATAATTTTTAATAATTCACCCTTATAATAGCGTCCGTCAATTAATTTGTTCCCTCATTAAAATTTATATAACTTTATCCCACCGCCAAAAATGTTTGCCTCCTTTTCGTATATTTTGAGAAAAATACATATTAACTAAACATAAATAAACGATAGCATAATTAAATCACTATAGAATTTTCATAATTCTAGCTTTCAAGTAAAGTAAGCTGGAGTGTTTAGGCCATAATGAGAACGGAAAATGTTCTAAGATTCAGGGAAGGCGAAGTGTTAGTCGAAGAAGAATGTCCTGGATAAAAAACTTATGCCAGTGGTTCGGGAAAAGCACCGATTCGTTATTCAGAGTCGAGCTTTTGAAAATGCTGACGATCGCCGACCTTCGCGAGAAGATGGAACTATAAGAAGAAGACTATTTTCATCTACTCTCTATGAATATTATATGGCTTTTATTAACGAAATATATGGGAATTGTGAATCTTCATTACTCCTCTTGTATATTGGGTTCAAAAAAATAAATAAAATATATTAAACCTCATTAGTGGAATATTATATTAGTCACTTTTCCCGTGACTGTTCGCGCGGAATTAAAATAACTTAGTATCCTATTCTACCAGACTATGTTCTACATTTGTGCTTTTCAGCGAGATCCGTTAAGCTATTTCAGTGATACGTAGCAACAAACATTTATCCATACAATCTTTCGTCTTTATCTTTCAATTATAAGTTAAATATTTTTATGTAGTTTAAGTTCTTTTGAAAAAACATCTTACTTTAAAATTATAAATGCAAAAGTGTGGATGGATGGATGTGCATTACATAACTCTGGAACGGCTGAACCGTTCTGGATGATATTTGGATCAGAGATGTGGAATCACGCATAGTCTATCTAAGATATAAAATTCTCGTGTCACAGTTTTCGTTCCCGTACTCCTCCGAAACGGCTTGACCGATTCTCATGAAATTTTGTGAGCATATTCAGTAGGTCTGAGAATCGGCCAACATCTATTTTTCTTTTTTTTTTTAACTGCGCACGGACGGAGTCGCGGGCGACAACTAGTCTCTTATAAAGGGTGTCTCAGTAAGAGTGCACTTTTTAAAATTGGAATAATTTTTTTTACGTGCAAGTGGCGAGTCTGAAACTTTACAGTTGTCACCTCTGTTTATTCCGATTATTAAAAAAGGTGCGCTTTTCGAAAGAACAACGCGTTATAATTGTGAAAACTTGTTACAAAAATGGGAAAAATTACAGCCGAGAAAGTGCACCTAATGCGTCAACCATTCGAAGAGTGATCAAAAAATTGATATGATAATAAGAATCCTTTGCGCAACGTACCGGTCGGTCTCTGAAAACATTGCTGCTGTAAACGAGAGTGTCGCCGAAAATCCGAAAACATCAATACAACATCGTTCTCAACAACTTAAAATTTCACAATTTTTCGAAAAAAGTCATTTTCTCCGATGATCCATATGGATCCATGAATGGCTTAGTGAATACACAAAATTGTCGAATTTGGGACTCATAAAATTCTCATGCAATCCATGAGAAACAAATGCACCCCACAACGAGTAACTGTCTGGTGCAGATTTTGGTCAGGCGGCGTGATTGGACCTTCCTTTTTTTAAAATGAGGCCGAAATTGCAGTGACTGTGAACGGCATTCGTTACAGGAATATGATTACGGACTCCTTGTGGCCTCAACTGAACGGTATGAATCTGGACAACATGTGGTTTCAGCAGGACGGCGCAACCAATGTCGTCTCGTCGTCGTCGTCGGTGAGATACAGCCACATATCTGTGCAAAAGTCATGGAAAAATTCATGAAAAGAGTAATGGCCTGTCATCGGAGCCGTGGTGGTCATTTGCCAGATTTTTAATTCCATATTTAATCGGAACATGTCTTCTTTACAATACAATAAAAATATCACAACTCTGTCATAAAATACTTGTTTTTATTTTAAAATGAAAAAGTGCACTCTTACTGAGACACCCTTTATAATTTGAAAATTAATTGTAATTCGAAAGCGAGGTATATTTAAATTATATGCAAATAGTAAACTCAATCAAGTATGACCTAATTCTGACACAACTCAAATGAAATGAAACACGCGTGTGTTTATTTCATTTAAATTCACTATTCAGTTTCACAGTTTTATAATGTTGTTTCAAAATAATTAGCAGTAAACCATAGCTTATTTTACATATTTATTAAGCGTGTAAAATTTAATCGAGCGGGAAATATGGGAAAGTTATATCTATATATATAAAAGAAAGTCGTGTTAGTTACACTATTTATAACTCAAGAACGGCTGAATCGATTTGACTGAAAATTGGCGGGCAGGTAGCTTAGAACCAGGAAACGGACATAGGATGATTTTTACCCCGTTTTCTGTTTTTTTATTCCGCGCCGACGGAGTCGCGGGTAAAAGCTAGTATTGTTATATTATAATGAATGAAAAAATGAATGATTGAATGAGTCATTGAATGATTAAATGAGGGAGAAAGTCTGTGGTAATCAACTATTTCAATTTTAACATTGGTAGATCCCGCAACAACAATATTTGTTGGGTGCATGAATTGGCCGGGTCGATCGGTGAAATACCACGACCGCACAGAAGACAGGAGTGAAGTGGACGCAATTCCGCGTATCGTCTGATGAGTGTGGTACCGGAGGCCTAATTTTAGTCCTCTTTCACTTCCCACCCTTTTCTTATAAGGAAAGGATGGGAAGGGGAATTAGATTTTGCGGAAGAGGGGACGTACGGACATAGGAAGGTGAAATATCCTCTCTCTGTGCGTCCCCTTCTCCGTTGATTAAAGGTAGGCAACGCATCTGCATTTGCGGATGTCTATGGGCAACGGTCGCCTCGCTATTGCGGCGAATCCAGGTGGCCGTTTGCTCGTTTAATTTTTTTTGCAAATGGTTTAGTTTTTTTTTTAATAAATCAAAATTTTAATCCAATTGCGAAATTAAGTAAAATTTAAAAACTGCGTCCTATTGGTTATTGTTTCCGCGTTGTCGTCTCAATGCTGACGAAACGTTTCAACGACTGTCGCCTTAAAGGTGGAAAACCGCCCGATAGTACAAATAAAAACTGTAAATACGTTAGTACATGTTGTGTATTATAGTTACGTAGTCGTAATGCTGGTTTATTACATATTTAATAGTTGAACACTGGATGGAGAATTAAAACTTTAATAAAAGTATGACCCCATTCAGTTGCTTAGCAGGAAATATGAAAATTAGTTTTACGATGTATAAAATTGATTTTTGTATGAGTTCATATGTAAAGTGCCTTGCAATAGGGTTTCTTTGAAGGTTACCAGTATTCTTGATCATAAAAATATATATATTTTTTTCATTACTTAAGATTTCTAGAAGCAATATTAAAGTCAATTTATTTTAAAATCCATGCCCAACTGGCTGTCGCCTGCGACTCCGTCCGCGACCTTCAAACAAACATCCATCCATCGAAACATTCGCATTTATAATATAAGTATAATTAAGTTTTGGTATGTTTTAATATTTTTAAAAATAATTTAATACAATAATTTATTTTTCTTAACATATAAAGTAATTTGAGGCTGAAAGTTTAAATATTTATTTTTTTGCAGAATTACTCTTAATTTGTGAAAAATACTTTTCAATATAATTGAGTGCCTACTATTATTATGAACGAAGTCACGGGCTACAGCTAGTTGTGTAAGGAAAATAAAATCCTAAAGCAGAGTAATAAAAGAAACAAAAATATGTAAATTTTTGGAACGCTATTGGACCATAAAGTATGCTAATTTTGAATCCATAAAAGAGCTCGTTTCGACACGCGCGCCCTCTTCCGATCAAAATTAAAACATAAAAA
Source organism: Papilio machaon (assembly GCF_912999745.1). Lineage (NCBI taxonomy): Eukaryota > Metazoa > Arthropoda > Insecta > Lepidoptera > Papilionidae > Papilio > Papilio machaon. Next base: position 1,346,589 of record NC_060011.1, read on the forward strand.
ATACAAGTCACCGTGTTATGAGCGATAATGTGTTAAAATATAGGTTAAACCTCATTTTAGATAAAAAAAATTAAACGACATATTTAACCTTTAAAGCACCTGCAATAGCTAAACCTACATATATATACCTGGCCTAATTTTAGTCATCTTTCCCTTCCCACCCTTTTCTTATTAGGAAAGGATGGGAAGTGGAAGTGGATTTGGCGGAAGAGGGGGCGCATAGGAAGGAGAAATATCCTCTTTCTGTGCGTACCCTTCTCCGTTGATTAAAGGTAGGCAACGCATCTGTACTTGCGGATGTCTATGGGCAAAGGTCGCCTCGCTATTGCGGCGAATCCAGGTGGCCATTTGCTCGTTTGCCACCTTGTGCTATAAAAAAAAACCTTTATTTTGTAATCCAATTTAAATTAAACCAATCTTTGTATGAGATATAAAACTTTTTATTGATTTTTATTTTTTTTTATTATTTTGTCGATAAACTTTAGCTAGTCTCTTAACAGAACTAACACGAATTGCATTTAGAAATCTACCAACAAATTTATAGCTTTCATTATCTATTCACATCTGTCATAATTCTGACGTCGTGACATTTGTCACAAATGTCATCATCTTATTAATAGCAACATGTGATTATAAGATAGCTAATTTAGTTGCATTAGTTGGCACCGACAATGTTAATTTATTCAGCAAAGAAATTAAGATAAGTTGTCATTTGTCTTTTTTATATAGGTTTACATTGTTGAAACACATTTAAAAATAAGGTCATCCCTTTTACTCTTTTAGAAAAACAAAGTGTCAGGAAAAACTCCAATTCATTGCACAGTAAATACTTTTATTCCACTTCCAACATTTCTAACGGTCAACTAGCATAGTTTCCACTAGACGACTTATCACATCGACGGTTATCTAACGACTGGCCGAGCACCTGACTCAATAATCAAAACGCTGCTTCAACCCCACCACTCTCAATCGTCGCCGGAAGTTGTCACAAAAGAGTGACGGGGTCGAGTAGTGTTGCCATTTAAGAAAAATAAAACTACCTTTTATAAAATTATTACAAGAGATAGCAATATCTTGTAATATAAGTATTTTAGCAATTAACAGACAGATTTAATTAAAATAATTTATGTTTCTCCGTTTCCATTTTACTGAGCCTAGCACAAATATTCGTGATAAGCGGCTTCGTGTCGTCATCGTCAATAATGTCAAAATAAGTATAAGATTTTTAGTGCACTTTACAGCCGATAGGGGCGCGCATAAATACAAATTTCGTGTAATACGATACGATGGCGCTTATCACATATATTCGTGTAAGGGCCACAGCATAATTAAAAACTTTATCTTAAAAAATTGCACAACAACTTGTTGCATTAGTTATTAAAAGTTTTAATAATGTTCTCTAGTGAAAGTTAAACTATTTACAACGTCTGTAACTTTTAAAGTTCATCTAAGAATTTATAAACAGTCTACTTCTTAAATAGTTATCATGAATATTCCAGGCCAGAATATAAGTGGCAGTGTTAATAGAAGTCCTTGACGAAATAATTTTCCAAATATATGGCTATATTAAGAGAAAATTAAAAGCGTACTTTAGTATATACTAGCTTTTACCCGCGACTTCGTCCGCGCGGAATAAAAAAAATGCACACAAGATATAAAAGTTCCCATGTCCGTCTCCTAGTTCTAAGCTACCTACCCCATCAATTTTCAGCTAAATCAGTTCGACCGATCTTGAGTTATAAATAGTGTAACGAACACGACTTTTTTTATATATATAGATGTATAGATATAAATTAGTACCGCGAAGAATTTAAGTATTAATCTCTGCCTACGTCACTAGTTTACAAATTATTAAAAAACAAAACACTAAAGTTATACTCGTATAACTTGCTTCTTGGAAGTTTTAAAGTAGAGAAACTTTTACGATATTGTTTCGGCAATATTTTGCACCAGAGCCTTGTTTAATAACGTTGATAAATTTCAAACTCTTCCAATATACGGCGCAAGTCGTGAAGATAATATGATTAATTACTCTTGCTAGTTGCATTTAGTGTTCATAAATTGTCTCTACCTTCTTCATTTTATATAAACTTTATTAGTTGTTGGTTCTTCTTATATATAAAACTAGCTGTCGCCCGCGACTCCGTCCGCGCGCAGTTAAAAAAAACTTAATAGGGGTATGAAAAATAGATGTTGGCCGATTCTCAGACCTACTCAATATGCTCACAAAATTTCATGAGAATCGGTCAAGCCGTTTCGGAGGAGTTAAACCACAAACACCGCAACACGAGAATTTTATATATTAGATTTCCATGTCACAATGTTAGTTACCGTATTCCTCCGAAACGGCTTTACCGATTTTTACCAAATTTTATATGCGTATTCAGTAGGTCTGAGAATCGGCTACTATCTATTTTTCATACCCCTATTAAGTTTTTTTTTAACTGCACGCGGACGGAGTCGCGGCGACAGCTAGTTATATATAATATGTAACATAGAATACCCTATGAAATACCTTAAATATTGTGTAGGGCAGCAATTAGAAATAATGAGGAATTCGATCCGTCGAAGGACCAAGAAATGTTCATCCTATTGTTAGATTCTAATTATATATTAATTTGAATAAAATTATTATAAAAATAACCCAATTCTCATAGTTTTGATAGGTAACTGTGACACTCAGAAACATTTAATTGATAATTAAAATTTTGCCTTTAATTATGCAATTAATACATTCGTTTAATTTAAAATTATTGTATCAAATTATGTACCTAAATCAGTGTAGCTCTTTTAAAAAACACAGCAAATATTACATTGAAGAAAACAAAACAATATTCCGAACAACACGATATATTCCAGAAAAAAAATGTAACAGGCAGCATTTAAAACAAACGGGGTACTGTGGAAAATGAAAATTGAAAGTTTCGTTTGCCAAGTTGTGCGGGATCCTTGCAAACTAGACCACTTAGTGCTGTACGACGTCGTTAGTGCAACGGCAATTTGGAAACTTTACATGCTCTATATTGTATGGAAAATTTTACAATTGGAAACTGTCGCTTGCTACAGAATTTTTAGACTTGAAAGAAATGTAGAGAAAGAAAAAAGCTGGCTGATTGTTAAGTTTGTTTTTTTTTGTAGCTTAAGAGAAAAAAATTATGAGACAGATCTCTTCGAATGCACAAAAAACTTAGTTGTGTAAATTCCAGTTATTTAATTATTAGAAGTATCTTTTGTTATGTACGAGGGCTTGTCCATTATCTCAACGAATGTTAAGTGATCATGTTGAAAGATAATACACGGTGGAAGTACCTTTACTCTTGAAGACCCCCACATCTTACCTGAACGTACGAATTTATGACACAGGTTATTTATATGAGTATACTATTTATGTCGTAATTTAAATACCTTTAAAATTATACAGCTACGTATCTAGTGTATCTAATTGCTTCCAAACGTCCGCGTAACCGTTGCCAACAACCAAATTACAGAGCATAAAATAACAGTATGATTATTTTGAGACTGCGCTGACATACTGTTAATTTATACGTATTTTTACTATCCTATAATGTAAAAACTGGATTTTTCAAGAAAAAACAATAACGTGAACTTCACTGTTGTGATACTTGTATATACATATCGTCATCCCTTTCATTGCACAAAAAAGAGACAACAATATTTTTTAATACAGACTCACAAGATATTTTTATTAGAAGTAGAGACATTAAATACATGATAATTACTTACTTGAATTTCGGTTCGATCAGTTCGCCAAAACATGTTGCTTTATCTGGTTTGATAGAGAAAGAAAAACATGTTTCTTGTGAATGTTTCGGTAGTATAAACTCACAATGACGTTTACAGACATAAATATATTTTTTTATATTATAAAGGGGCAAACAAGTAGCGGGAAAACCAAGATGTTCATCAACTCCAATGGACATCTGCAATACCAGAGGAACCCCATATGCGTTGCCTTTGAGATGGTCATACGCTAGCTTTGAAGGACCCTAAGTCTTATATCGTAATAACAATGAATCAAGTTACAATGGAAGTTCTCGAATAACTAATAGTGAAAGGAAATTGAATGCCTATATATGTTATCCATTTCGAGTTAAAGGTGGGGTGAATGCGTTAGTGTATTACCCCACTAACAGAAGGGTATATGCACTTTAATGTAGATCGCAAATTGATTGACCCAATATTCTATAATCATTAATATCAATCTGCCCTTTACCCTAAATATTGTCACCACAGTATGCACTGCTTTCCCAGCTATCAGTCTAACTTTTTTTTTTTAGAAAATACATACAAAATTTACACCTTTCAGCTGGTTGAAATCATCGCTGATTAGTAAGCAATATTTTCACTGTATACTATTTCATTATTATTAAGATATTTAGTATTAAATTTACACACTGGTTGGATTCACATATTCTCTGAACATTCACCTACGTAAGCTTAATGTTGTATTCAAATAGTCTTGCGCTCGAGGCAATTTAAAATCGATTACGATTTGGAGATTTAACTTGAACCAATATACTACTTATATCTCTCTTTACTGATATTATAAAGTACTATATATACTTTTGTTTGTTTGTAATGGATAAGCTCAAAAACTAATGAATCTATTTCAAAATTTATTTTGCAATAATATATTATTTCGAGCGATCAAATGTATTTGCTAAAATACTGAAGTGACCATTGTTTATACACAAACGCAAATGCTCTGCCTACCTTAAATTTACGGAGTAGGAGACGCACAGAGAAGGAATATTTTCCCTTCCCATCCTTTCCGTATAAGAAAAGTGACGGAAGGGATAGAGGACTAAAATTAGGCCTCAGGCACCACACTCAACAAATGAAACACGGAATTGCTTCTACTTGACGCCTGTCTTCGGTGTGGTATTGCAGCGGGTGAGCGGTTAATTCGTATGACAAATAATTATAATCATATTTATTTGATTCAGATTACAAAGATCTATATTGTTATACTAGGGTTGTTGTTACTGGAATCCACTGTAAAGATTTTATTTTTCAAGTTTTATTATTTTTATAAAATGACTAGCTGTCACCTGCGATTCCGTCCGCGCGCAGTTAAAAACAACTTAATAGCAGTATGAAAAATAGTAGCCGATTCTCATACCTATTGAATATGAATATAAAATTTCATAACAATCGGTCAAGTCGTTTCGGAGGAGTATGGTAACTAACATTGTGACAAGAGATTTTTATATATAAGATTAAAATTTAATGTCTATCCATGCGAAACCTGGTTGAAATCTAGTAGTTCATAAGTTAATACATAAACATTTTCAAAGTACATTATTTATCGATAACCTTTAATGTCACTAACCAAATATGCATATGGTAATTGCAAAACTTTCAAGTCAAATATCTTCAAAGTTGTTTAAGCAATTTGTGAATGTTATTAGCGTCGGTGGCGTAATTGTAGAGCTTGACCGGACCGGACCGCTATCTACAATTACAAGTTCGACCTTTGCCAATGTGTTTTCCGATTGTCGACTTTCATATTGTACATTTATTCGACTTACAGTGAAGGAAAACATCGTGATGCGAAGAAAATTCAAAGATTTGAGTAGCTTAGATGTAAAACTTTTACGTAAACATTTGTGTCAAGTTCAAATAACAAAGTTTGAGTACGATCTCTTTGTGCTGAATGCGAGTTTGTAGTTATTTTTATAGGCGTATATAATTTTATGTTTACATTTATTATAGTTTTTGTGGCTAAAGTTTATGATAATATTTTATCAAGACATGTTAAACATTTCTTATTCTTTTTACCATGATGAAACAAGCTCAATCCCGTAACCTAAAGTGATAGACAAAGGTAACGGGTTTCCATTTGGCGCTCGCGTCACATCTACCCACTTCCACATTAAACATCTACGTATGCTCATCCGTTACTGGTGCTCCTACCGCCTGTCTAACACGTCATCAATTTTGTCCATATAAGTCCGTTTAGGATGACACCTAATTACTACTTTTTTTATATTTCACGGTGACAAACGAGCAATCGGTCACCTAAATTCACCAAAATAGCGTAACGAAACCTGCCAATAAACGTCCGCAGTTATAAATGCGTTGTCTACCTTTAATCGACAGAGGAAGAGATACACAGAAAGAGGATATTTCTCCTTTCTATGCTTACTTTCCTCCATCCAGGTCACTTCCCCATCTCATTCTGTCCTTATAAAATATGGGTGGGAAGGGAAATAGATTTAAAATTAGGACTACGGCCTTCACTTACTTTCAAAACCTTTTCTTTGTTAACCTTCTTTTATTTGTCCTTTCTATGTGTACAAACCACCGAAGCATATGAACCTCAATTTTACTCCATCATTTTAAGGGTAAAATCAAATAATTTTCTTTACATCAATTTTTACCTTTAGTTTGATCAAATAAAAAAAAATCACTTCAAAAGAATATTGACTTGACGATTTCTCTTTCACCTTATTTTATCGTAACTTTTTAACCGTAATATTTACTCGGAGCAAACTTTTAAATTGACTCAAGAGTGTTCTGAAACCCTAAAAATACCGAAGGGCGTTTCATTGACAAAGTGTTTTTAAGTTGATTTTGTACAATTTTCTCTTTACTCACAAAAATACAAAGAAAAAACGTACAATTCATGTTTTTGTTTTCATTTAATGTATTAATATTATAATGTGTTTTAAAAGATATTATTCACTAGTAGTAGTCTGCGACTCCGTCCGCGCAGAATTAAAAAAAACTTATTAAGTAGCCTATGTTTTCTTCCAGACTATGTTCTACATCTGTACCAAATTTCATCAAAATCCATGCAAAGGTTCTGGAGATATCTTCTAACTTCCATCTAAACTTTCGTATTTATCTTAGTAAAATTACCTTCTGTTTTGGAAACATTTACTAAAAACATCTTCATGTATTTCTAAACATTTTTAAGTAAAAAAAAAAAATATATACATTATGTTACTCATGGGTAAGGTAGCATTCAAATGTTAAAAGAATTTTTGTAATCGGTTTAGTAGTTTTTGAGTTTTTGTGTCACAAGCATATGAAACATTTTTCCTCCTTATCTTATATATAACATTCTCGTGTCACAATGTTCGTTCCCTCCGAAACGGCTTGACCGACTCTCATGAAATTTTGTGAGCATATTGAGTAGGTCTAAGAATCGGCCAAAATCTATTTTTCATACCCCTATTAACTTTTTTTTAAATGCGCGCGGACAGGGTCGCGGGCGACAGCTAGTCTTATATGTAAAATTCTCGTGTCACAATATTCGTTCCCGTACTCCTCCGAACCGGCTTGACCGATTCTCATGAAATTTTGTGAGCATATTGAGTATGTCTGAGAATCGGCCAACATCTATTTTTCATACCCCTATTAAGTTTTTTTTAACTGCGCGCGGACGGAGTCGTGAGCGATAGCTAGTAATAATATACATACATAAATGTATGTCTCTCTGTTTTCCATACATTTACTACATACGGAAATCCTTTCAGTTATTGATACATTTGTGTGGATATTATGAGACGATTTTCTTTCCACATATATTTTTTATTCTTCGTATGAATGTTCTTTGTAATAGGTTAGAGATGTCGTTAGAGCGTGGGTAAAGCTTTGAGATAAAACTCTTATGTTACACATGTCCTCTTTACTTGTTTAAAAATAAGAAATGTGGAAAATAATGTTCAACATTTTAAACTGTTGTTATTTAAGCGTGTAACGAAACATCTGTTTGTTATCTTAGCTTACTCAAGTAGTAAGAGAGATTTTTTTCCTCTAAAATTAATTCCGTATTCGAGTATATTTTTTAATGTGTCTAAATTATTGTAAATTTATAATTATTATATAAATATAATATATATTATACCTTCATTTATCTCTTGTTATAATTTAATGGAATAAAATAGATCAGTTTTTCCCAAAGTGGGCGATAACGCCCCCTTGGGGGCGTTTGAAACCTAGGAGGGGGCGATAAGGGCCCAAAAAATGGAGGGCATTGAAATTAATTAAAGCAATGAAATTGTGATTTTTAAGTTTTAGGGCTGAATACAAATTAGGGGGCTCTGAAATATAATTGATTTTTAAAGGGGGCGGTGAAAGAAAATAAGTTTGACAATCACTGAAATAGATTATCTAACTTAAGCTTTGTCATGACTAGCTTAATTTAATGACAAATGCTGTAGACTAGTTATTAGTTTTGACTTCGTTAGCATAGTTAAATAAAATATGAAAATCAACTGTCTTCCAGTCCCTTTAAAATTAATCCTGACGTTTTAAAATGAAAATTTTTAATCAGAAACACAGAAAAAAAATATAAAATTTGTGTTACCATTAAGAGTATCATAAATACATCTAATTCTCAAATTATATAATTATTTCTTATTAATTATATAAATACTATAATTTTATGATATAAAAATAATTTAAAAGAAAGTAACATTGAACATAATAAAAGTAAGAAATCTTTTTAATGTCATAAAGTTTCCTTTTAGCAATTCTTTTTCTCGCACAATAAAAAGAAACCTTAAAAGGAATGAAATGAAATTAATATCTTGAGACATTCTCACAAAAGATATCAAATATTATTAAAGTATTTTATTTGGATCTGTAACATAAGATTATTTTTTTAATCAAATCTCATAATATCTTTGAATCGAATTTTTATTTTGTTGTTCAAAATGGTTTAAATATTACATAGTATTCAGTCCGCTAAACATTTTCAACTTTAACTGAACAGTCGTAATCAGAGTGTGCAGTTAAAACTGACGTGTGTAAACAAAACAGAACTGGTGAAATTTAACTGTACATTTCGCCTTAACAATTAAAACTGTTCAGACAGAACTGAACGTGTTTAGCGGGCTTTATACGACTCATTACTATGAAAATCTAGGTAACAATATGAATAAATCAAGTATGTTTCAAATACAAATATACTCGTTAATAGATGTATTTTACTGGCCTCGTCTATCGCCGGTTAGACATGTTTTTTTTGTTATATAAAAAACAAGCATCTCAAAGAATCTAATCATTTGTCTTTCACGTAGTAAAAGCGTGGAATCTTCTTTCAGTATAAGCTTACTTATTGTCGCTAACAAATGTCTACATATCACTGAGGGGATTGTGTTGCAAATAGAAGGAAAGCTGTGTCGCCTACAGTATTGATATACAAGTTTAAATTGACTCACATCAATGATTTATTTAATACTATATGTGGATCGCGATTCCGTACGCTCGAAGTTAAAAAAAAAAAAATCTTTGTAAGTAGCTTATGTGTATTTTTAGACTATATTTTAAGTCTACAAAATCTATGAATCTATGTACAAATTACAGCGAGAACTATGTAGCCGTTTTGGAGGTCCAAACCTTCACCAACCCAAACATCTATCCACACATCAAATCATCGTATTTATAATATTAGTAACATTCAATTTGTTAGGTTTTTAAATAAGACTACTGAGCTTTTTTTTTTTTTTAATTTCATAAATCAATGAAACGCGACTCTTTACTGTTTATTTTTGTTACACAACTATTTAATTCAACAATACACTACGAAACGTAAAAAAAAAACTTTATACAAAACAAACTCGTTAAAACGTGAAGAAAAAAAAACACACACGAAGGAATAATGAAAAAAAACAAAAGACAACTCTATTCGTTACATTTTTTTTATAAATAATTCGCGGTGCCAATATGTGCCAGTTCTATGTATTATCATTAGTGGCGCCATATACTAAAAATAAATTGCTCTTTAACAATTCCTATTATGAATCTTTAATTGGAATAGAACAGTTCGAATTCTTTTTTTAAATATGAATTTTATGGATACATAAGTTTCAGTTCGATTTTCAAAATTCACATTCGAACTTTTTGTACATTTTAAGAATTATCTTACTCTTGCTGAAATTTGGCATAGACTATAATCTGGAAGAGCATATAGTCATCTCATTAAGGAGTCGCAGACCACAGCGTTTTTAAAATAAAAATGTTTCTGTGACTTTTTCTAATTATCTTTTCGATTAAACCACGTGGTAATAAGGTACTAATAATCTTAAAGAAACTGATTGATGTAAATTTGAAATAGATTTAATTTATATTAAAACGCATAGAACTTATTAGGATGCAGTGAATTTAGTTACCGTAAGAGAAACGTTTGAACTTTAACATAATAAACTCCGGTAGCTAAGTGCTAGATATAATATTACAAGAGTGAAGACGTGCACTTTGTGAAATGCCTGGCTTTAATATCACGTTGCATTTGATAGTGCCTTAAATTATACCTGGCTTTTTTATACCTTTTTGTAAACATTATTTTCTTATTTTAAATTGTTTTTTTTATGACTTTAAGGCGTCTTATTAATATAAACAATAGGATTGTTAAAGATTCGTATAATTTTATAATATTAAAAATCTTTGTTCGGAAGTTTTAAAGGCCGGCAACACATCTGTAGTTCCTCTGGTGTTGCGGGTCTCCATGGGTGTCGTTGATCACCTCAGTGTGCATGCCACTCTTATGTACAAAAAAAAAGTTATCAGAGTACAAAAATGTTGCATGCAGTATGCTTCTATACAAGTATTTCATCTTTAATAAAACACTAGCTTTCGCCTGCGACTTTGTCAGCACGGGATTAAAAAGAAACTTCATAAGTAGCGTACGTGTTCTTAGTTCTACATCTGTGCCAAATTTCATCAGGATCCATTGAGCCTTTTTGGAGATACTTTCTAACAAACATCCATTCATCCATCTATCTAAACTTTCGTAATTATAATATTAGTAAGATTTTTTACTCGTTATTCTTCTGAAAGAGTTATGTTTTTGTTTCAGGTAAGTGTCGGCTTCAATGCGGTTCTCTCGAAATTGTCTCGAAATACTTGCTGAATATCTGCAGGTCACAATGACATTTTGATTTTTTTTTTAATTGAAAAGAACCAGAAAATGCGAAGGTATTTATCTGCTACTTTTTTATATCATAAAACAAACGAGCAATATATAGCGTATACAAGCAAGATATAGCGTAGCGACATTTGCCCATACACATCCGCAATTGCAGAAACATTGCTTACCTTAAGTCAACAGAGAAGGGAACGCACAAAGCCAGAATAAATCCACGTCCCTTCCTCTGACAAATCCAATCCCCTCTCCCATTGTTTCCTTACAAGAAAAAGATCTAAATTTAGGCTTCCGGCACGCACACATCAGTTGAAACGCGAAATTACTTCCTCTTGACGTCTGTCTTCTGTATTGTCGTGGTATTGCACCAGGTTAGCGGCCCATTCATGCAAGAGACGTTGTTGCTGACGTTTACCACTATTAAATAATGCTGCTGTTAATGTGATCTAATTGAAGCTTGACTATATTGTAAACTAGCTCTTACCCGCGACTCCGTCCACGCGGAAAAAAAAATAGAAAACGGGGTAAAAATTATCCTATGTCCTTTTCCTGGTTCTAAGCTACCTGCCCACCAATTTTCAGTCAAATCGATTCAGCCGTTCTTGAGTTATAAATAGTGTAACTAACACGACTTTCTTTTATATATATATAGATTAGCTTCTATTTATTACACTTATGTAATGATCAGTAGTTCATATCTCATATGTCACTGATCAATAGTTAATTCTGTCTGTTTGTAATTTGCCTAAACAAATTGTAAAATATCGGCAAATAGCTTATCGAACGAATTCGTTCACAAAGTGACGTGTTTATTTTCAGGAAACGGATATCGTTTTACAAATGATGAAAATAGACTTTATACAGTACGAAGTTGTGTTAGCTTTTGAATGTTGAAGCTACTGGTCCAATTTAAAAGTTCTTTTAAAGTAAATAATACGGTTAAAAAGTTTGCAGCGAAGTGAAAATAGAAGAGACGACTTACACGAAGTTTTATTGTTTTCGAAGTGAACATTTGTTCGATGTATTTTATCTTATTTTAGTACAGACGTTCAACTGACTAAAATAATTGATATAAATCTATCGAATATTTATTTTCGTATGAATTTAATTAAATCTATCGTAGTTTTACACTTGTTTTACGTTATTTGCTGTTTTTATCTAAATCTGAAAAATTGTTAAGTGAGAAGTTATGAGATAAAGTTAAGTGAAAGTTTGTATAGAAAATGTGATTAATACAAGCAAATTGTTCTCTGCAAATATTTTGAATTTTATATATAAGCGTAAAATATATATATTTTTTTTTCATTTCAGTTTCATTTTTAAACAATTAGGGTCTGATTTAAAAGTGAACTTAATTTTAAATTATCTCTTTTACGTCTAAACTTTATAAATTGCAAGCGGTTTTTTAAAACATAATGAAACCGCTGCAATGCAAATTCATAATTTCGACTACATAAGCTTTTTATATAGGCCAGTCGACTGTAACCACTAATTCACTAAAACAATGCAGTACCACAATAAACCTGCATTACCGCAACTTACCGCGAATCCATAACCGCCTAGTTGGATTTATATTACACGAAATTTCTCACCAAATATACGATATATTGCACAACATACGAGTACCTACGTATCATACCATTTTTGCCTTGAAATAATGTATTTTGGCACACTTAAATTAGATTCCCTGGTATCTTGTAAGGCCCTTCGTACACAAGGCAACGTGTATCTTCGAAACCTTAGTTACATTTTAGTAATACAATGTTATAGAGGTCTGTTATTTTGTCGCCAAAATCTGTCGTTCGCAATCTGTATGTCAAGATCGTCGTGAGAAAAGTTGCTGCAATTTTCAAGATGGCGTAGCTATACAGTTGACATGTAGTCACTATGCTTGTACTGACCGAATAGACTATTTGAGCCGACGATTTAATGTTGTACGTATGGATCGCGCGCAAAGCGATATTCACAACGCAAGGATACATTATTAGTTTAGAATATTTTAGTTACCTTGTGTAGAAGCGAAGAGCATTAATATTATTTATTCTTAAAACCACTACATATTTCAGACAACACATTTGTAAAACATTTTTAACAAATGACAAACCATAAACTTCATAGCATCGCATCGTTCACAAAATAAATGATCGAAACTTCCCTAGATACAACCTGATTCATGACACAGCTTTGAAGTTTCAAGTAAAACCTGAGTAAAACAGATATTGAACATACATTTTTAAATTTAGATGTTCTTTTATTTTACAAAATATTGACTATTTCACTGATATTATAAATGCGAAACTTTAGATGAATGTTTCTTGGAAGGTATCTCCAAAACGGCTTAACGAATCTTGATGAAATTTGGCATAAATGTAGAACATAGTCTGGAAGACCACATAGACTACTAATTAATTTATTTTTTTATCTCCGCTCGGACGGAGTCGCATGCATAAGCTTGTTATTCAGTTTTACTTGTACAATAGGTGCACTTAATACCATCTTTTGATCATTATTTAAGACTTATGCCCATACATAAAACATACATACATAGCCGCAAAACATATGGAAAAAGATAAGTAAACATGACTTATGTAGCCAAGTTATATTAAGTTATTTGAAGTATTCCGATAACAATATAATAAATATTCAATTCATTTATAACTTTGTAAGAAGAAGAAATAATAACATCGTATAGTTTTTTTAGGTAGCATTTTTATTTGTAATCGTAGCACAGATTCACTGTACTGGAAATATAAGATAAACCAAGAATATACGAATTAAAGGAGTAAATTTTTTTACGACATTACGAAGTAGGATTTTTTTTTCAGCAGTAACTTAATATACGAAGAGGAAAATTTAATTTAATTTTATATAATACAATATTGGAATAATATTTTAACACAATGTAATAAATGTAGCGTTAATAATACGAATTGTAGAGATTCAATAAATAATTGGAATGGATTTAAAGCTACAAACGTAGCACAAGCTACGCCCGTAGCTTAAGCTACGATCATTGCATAAGCTACGTTCGTAGAATAAACTACGTTCGTAGGTTATACTACGCGTATTTAAAATTGTACTTCGCTACACATTGCAGTTTTGTTTTAAAAATCAATTATAAAGCAAACCTTTATGTAGTTATTTATACTAGCAAAAAATGGTGCTCGCGAAGTAATCTATCTTGTGCTCATTTGTAAAATATAATTCAAAGAACTATATAATTTAATGTTTAAATTATAATTATGGAAAGTTATAAATATTTATTGGTTTCATAATTTTCTAACAGATGGCGTTAGAAATACAATAAAGTTTTAAATAAATAGAAAATTCTCTTTTTGTAATATTAAATAGAAATTAAAATTACTGTGCCAAAACCAAAATCTGAAAGTATTTTTTCATAGTAAAGTGTACCACAAAACTATATATACTGTGACATAATATAGAGCTGTATTCGCTCTCCCAGATTAATTAATTATTAGTTTATATAATTTTTCACATTATTTTCTACCACGAATAGGTACCTATATCATAGACTCTACTAAACATTAACTAAACATAACATATTATGTATATAGATTAATTAATGGTTTCAGGCACTACGAAACATGAAATTGCGAGTTTGAATATTGTTTTAACTACTAATCTATATATATATAAAAGAAAGTTGTGTTAGTTACACCATTTATAACTCAAGAACGGCTGAATCGATTTGACTGAAAATTGGTGGGCAGGTAGCTTAGAACCAGGAATAGGACATAGGATAATTTTTACCCCGTTTTCTTTTTCTTTTTTTTTTTTCCGCGCGGACTGAGTCGCGGGTAAAAGCTAGTATCTAATATACTAGTTATTTTGATCCCAGTATGAATTGTGTGAACATTTTAAATCAAGTATAAAGATTATTTTGAAAGAAAGAAATACATTTGTAGAAACACTTAACAGAATAAAAATATAAATGCGAGCGGCGGTACTTTATGAAATTCAAATAGTGATAGTCTCAAAGGCGGCGTTATGTCGATTTGCGAGATATTAAGCACAGCCTGGGGTAAAGTTTGCCGAATTTATGTTTGAAAAGTTCCTTGCTTTTAGTAGCTTTCTTATGTGCCAATTTATATCAATTTATTGATAATCTTAATACATTTAAGGAAGGATTTTTGGAAAACAATCTCTTTATCTTATATATAAAATTCTCGTGTCACGGGGTTCAAAACTTGAACTCCTCCGAAACGGCTTGACCGATTCTCATGAAATTTTGTGAGCATATTCAGTAGGTCTGAGAATCGGCCAACATCTATTTTTCATAACCCAGCCCCCCCCCCCATTTAGTTTTTTTTAACTGCGCGCGGACGGAGTCGCGGGCGACAGCTAGTATTAATATTATATATACGAAAAATGTTCATTGAAAATATATGTAGCTCATATCATAGTTACATAGTATCTTTTTCATTTCAGGAGTTTAATATTTAATTTAATTACAAGATAGCATTCAATAGGAATACGCTACAGTACACAAAAGAACCTTAAGATTTTTATTTTGTTTGACAAAAGGGGTAGGACAGGCTAATGAGCTGTCTTAATTTAGTTTGACTCATGCCCACCGGGTCAGATATACTTGTCGGTCGCATTTCAACTATCATCATCTTACTATACGTCCCCATTGAGGGGCTCGCTATCTACCCTTAGTCAGGGTTGACTAGGCCTTAATCAACCACGCTGGTCCAGTGATAGTTGACTTCACACATATCTTTGAATTTCTTCGCAGATATGAGCAGTTTGTATTACGATGAGCGTCGGTGGCTCAGGGGTTAAGCACTTGACTTGCAATCTGCAGGTCCTGGGTTCGAATCCCGCCATGTACCAATGTGTTTTTCCATTTTCGATTTACATATGTACATTTATCCGACGTTCTTACGGTGAAGGAAAACATCGTGATGCAACCTGCACATATCTGAGAAGAAATTCAATGATATGTGTGAAGTCAACCAACCCGCACTTGGCCAGCGTGGTTGACTATGGCCTAGTCACCCCTTACTTGGGGTAGGCTCCGAGCCCCTCGGTGGGGACGTTTAGTGAGCTGATGATGATGATGTATTACGATGTTTTCTTTCAACGTAATAACATTGGATAAATGAACATACGTAAATAGAAAATGAAAAACACATTTGTACATGGCGGATTCGGTCCCAGGATCTGCAGATTACAAGTCAATTGCTTAACTCCTGAACCACCGGCGCTTTCAACTATATTATAATGTAACAGTCTATTATGAATCATTCAAGTAATTACAACTTACGACACAGTTAGTTAGTAACAAAATTTGTCATTCCCTTTGTGAAAATGAACGTTAATTTTGTGGATCTTATAATTGAATGATATGAGGGACCTCATCCGTATAAGAGAGCAAATTAGAAGTAATTCTGAGGGTTCTCATTTAGAAATGTATATAAAGTAATATAACTTTACCATTTACTTGTGAACATTATATTAAAGGTAAATATGTTACAGAAATTATTTATCTTTTAGTTATAAAAGAATTACATGTAAATTTTGTAACGTTCTTAACGTTAAAGTAACAGAATATCAGACATCTATTTGATAAAAGTGGTAACTGATGGCAGATTAACCCAAAAAAATGTAAAGTTTTTTTTAATTTTTAGTTTTTAATTTATATAATAGTAATCCATAATATTGACGTTTGCACGAAGTTTAGATAAATACTTTTTAATTGAGTTTAATTACTTATCTTTGTTTAATTGGTAAATTTGGTTTTCGGTTGTCTATGGTAAGTTACTTTTTTAGAATTTCGAATTTGGAATATAAATCTTACTAATATTATAAATGCGAATGTTTAGATGGACGGATGGATGTTTGAAGGTATCTCCGGAACGGCTCAACGGATCTTGATGAAATTTGGCACAGATATAGAACATAGTCCGGAAGAACACATAGGCTACTTATTTATTTTTTAATTTATCTTTTAATTCCGTGAGAATGGAGACACTGGTGACAGCTAGTATTAATGTAAATGTGAATTTAAACAAAATAAATACGATTCAGTACTATGGTAAATGATACGTCATGAGATTTGCAGATTTCGTCCTCACATTCATATTTCTTGTGTCTGTAAAACTTTTATGAAAGTAATAAGACGTCGTTACGTAGTTGAAATTTATTTGAACAATATGAAAGAGAAGTTTCTCGAAGTTTCTAACAAAGAGGATGTTATTGTTCCCACCGGATGCAAATACTTAAAGTGAAACGTACTTAACTTAAGCTTAAGTATTTGCGCTATTAAAGTAGTTTTAAAGTTAATATTTTATGACTTTTTGTAGTTAGAATGATCAATGTCATTTATTTATTTCAAATTTTCATTTAGCTAATCACTTTGTGTGCTTAATTTTAAATTTTTCAATACTACTTTAGTATGTCAAAGTTGATACGATGTTTCTCGTTGGGCCGATTACTTGCAGACTTTGAGATGTTTTTTTTGTCTACTGATAGGCAAGAATGAAATTGTATGTTTCTTTCTCTTAATCTTCTTGTAAATGTATGAAAAAACAATGTTTTTGTATAAATGTTTTAGTAGTGTGAATCCAAATGATCATCTGTATCGATTTCCAACAGTGGTAGACGCCAGCAACAATAACATCAGTTGCACGAATTGGGTGAAATACCACGGCCACACAGAAGACAGGCGTGAATTGGAAGTAATTCCGCGTTTCGTCTGATAAGTGTGGTGCCGGAGGCCTAATTTTAGTCCTCTTTCCCTTCCCACCCTTTATAATCCCATCCTTTCCATATAAGAATATGGAAAGGATGGGAAGGGGATGTGGATCTGATGGAGGAGATGCAATGAAAGGTTAAATATTCTCTTTTTGTGCGTCTCCTCCTTCGTCGATTGAGGGTAGGCAACGCATCTACAATTACGAATGTCTATGGGCACCGGTCGCTTCGCCATTTCGGCGAATTCATGTAGCACTTGCTCGTTTGCCATCTTGTAATATAAAAAAAATCTAATATTAAACATTGTGAATATAATTATGTTTTAAACTTCAAACGAAACTTGAGTCGGTTGTGAAAGTTGGTTGTTAAAAGTTCAATAACCTTACTCATTAGAAGCCTGCGGTTTGATACTCTCTTGTTTATGCAAATATTTTAATAATACTTCACAGGAGTACAGAACAGTGTGGCAAACCAGTAGAACAATGTGAAATTGTTATTTGAACGCACAAGCGAAGACAAAGATAATAAGAGTACTGCACTGTCTTACTGCTTTCAAATTCAAATTCAAATTCATTTATTACATATTTTTACAAAAATCATACAATTTTCACAAAAATATATACCATGCAGAAACACATAGATTTATCATAAGTCAACCACACAAAAAATCCTCTACGCTATAGATACCTCTTCCAAGCAATAAATTATACAATCCCCGTTTAAATTGTCTGGCATTTAACATCTTCAGGTCATTTGGTACCTTGTTATAAATTTGTATACACATAAACAAACAGCTATTAGTCTATTTAGTAAGTCTAGGATTATCTTGTAGTACTAATCTAAAATGGTCACGCCGGTTGCGAACAGTGAATAAATCTTTATGCTTTCGTGTGAAACTAGAATATCTGAAGAAAATTTCGTAACTACAATCTTTATTACTTCGTCTCCCATAAGTTCATAAAGTTTATGAGATACTGAGATTTTAATTATAAATTACATAAAACCTTAAACTTGAGGTGCATAATATTCTTCAAAGTTCACTCTTCGATAACATCTTTTAAAAAGACATTTAAGAATATCGACGAGACATAAATGTTTTCCCTGGTTGCATCTCTGTAGCCTCGCCTGTAACTTCAGGTAGGCCTAATTTTAGTCCTCTTTCCCTTCTCCACCCTTTTCTTATAAAGAATGGATGGGAAGTGGAAGTGGATATGACGGAGGAGGGCATAGGAAGGGAAAATATTCTCTTTCTGTACGTCCCCTACTCCGTCATTTATAGTTAGGTAAAGCATCTGAAATTTCGGATGTATATAGGCAGCGGTCGCTTCGCTATTTCGGCGAATTTAGATATCCGATTGCTCGTTTGTTAGGTAGTTACTTATAAAAGGTTCAATTACCGGGAATTCCCTGTTCTATTTAAGTATTAGAATGAGATATGGGACTCGGTTATATCCGGAGATTAAAATAGCGTCCTTGTGGGATAACTTATGCAATATGCAAGTAAAACACATTCCAGCTTAGTCGTATTAAACTCAACAGGTTAGTTTGCTAAAGGAAATTGTATTACGAAGTAAAATATTTTTTTCGTAGTGTGTTGTAAGCGTATAACGTAGCAATGACTTTGTTCGTGCATCAGAATTTTTTTTTCTCCGAAATATCGAAGCGACTGTGGCCTATAGACATCTGCAATTGCAGATGCATTGCCTACCTTTAATCCACGGAGGAGACATCTGTCTTCTGTGTGGTCATGGTATCATTCGTGCAACAGATGTTGCCTCTGGCGTTTACCACTGTTAGTGTTCACATGATTTTCATGCATAGAATATGTCTTTTACGTTTATAATTTCTATGCTTTTAGTATATTTATAGCTTGTCAAAAATTCACCAAGGTGTGTCACTGAGTAAACGTAATTAAGTGAGGGCATGAGAGGGGGCGCTGTCCTCTGGATCGTGCAGAAGCCCTGTACGTTCTTATGGAGATCCCGGGACTCTTACAGTTGCACTTAAGGATAGCCATCGAAGTGAGTCAAGTCTCACATAACTTCCTCCTAGAAGGCAGGGTATCTTTTGAAGATTTTTCCATCCATAGAAAAAAGCTTGTCATAAATAATGTTCAAACTGTTTTCATGAACTGTCTATATAATAATTTGTAATAGTTAACTTTGTTCATTAATAAAATATATAGTTATTTAAAACGAAGAGTTGATTCAATACATTTTGGAGATTATATTTTACCACAAAACATACAAAAGATTTAATTTGGTATTAATGGAAATTTAGCTAAATGATTCTCTCATCTCTATATCTCTCTCATAATCTAAAACCAATCCGCTCGAGCAAATTCAATTGATAATGGTCGCTTCTAATGAATTGGTCTTTATTGGGTGCATAATTGATTGGACCGTTTTAATTTTTATTCTTTATTATAAATTTGAAAATCTTCTTTTGTAACATTTTCTTTATATTGAAATCTCGTTGGGAAAAATCTGTACAAAATGAAAATAAATATAGAGTAGTGTCTATTTTTAATCGAAAGTAAATAAAAAAACTTGAGAGGTGTCAAGGGACACCCGGATGGAACGAAGTTCCTTTCGATTAATTAGTGAAGGAACCAATTTTTATTCTATGAATAAAAAACTTAAGTTCACAAGAAGTACATTATATTTCTATGAATTTTCGTTATATATTGTCACGTCGTTGCCATGGTGAAGTAGCGCTCATTCGTCGTTAACATACTTACTATAGCAAAAACTGTCGTGACAACTTTTCGTAAGATTTTTTTCCGTCTAGCCCCCTTTCATAACGCGCGATAAGGAACTTCGTTCCAAAAATACTTTGAATTTCAACCAATCAGTGTAATGTTTGCGAACATTTCTTCATTATACCGTAAATCTAAACAGAATCGTGTCACTCGTGTTGTACGTCTTGTTTTGGAATACGCAATTTTCTGAGACAATGTAATTGAAAACAATGAACAATTTTATAAATTACTAGCTGTCGCCCGCGACCCCGTCCGCGTGGAATAACAGAAAAACATAATTAGTAGCCTATGTGTTCTTTTAGACTATGTTCTACAACTGTGTCAAATTTCATCAAGATCCGTTGAGTCGTTATGGAGATACCTTCGAACAAACATCCATCTATCTAAACATTCGTATTTATAATATAATTAAAACTAGCTATCACCCGTGACTCTGTCGCCGCGGCATTACAAAAAAACTTTACATGTAGCCTATGTGTTCTTCCAGACTATGTTCTACAACTGTGTCAAACTTCATCAAGATTCGTTCAGTTGTTCTGGAGATACCTTCAAACAAACATCCATCCATCTAAACATTCGCATTTATAATATTAGTAAGATGTTAACCATAAGTAATTTGCATTTGTAATGCTTACAAATTCTTAACCACAAATGAAACTGTACCCCAGTAAGCAGTTATTCATTCCGTATGTTCGTATATTAGGGGTTATACAGTATTTAAATGGAATACATTTTCATGGAATGAAGTCGAGTCGAGAAATTACAAATGTAATATTTATGAGGAGTGTGCTTTGAAATATGATTAAATATATTTAACGAGACAGTATGTTAGAAACCAGGTGTATTGGATTAAGGAAAAGGTAGTTTTGTATTTTCACAGTATATTAACAGTTTCTTATTAGCGTTTTTTTTAAAAAAAAAAACATAACCTTATGGTATTGAAAGAGATTTCTATCACATCATGTGCTGTTTTATACTCAGTACAGATACTATGAACATATCTAAAAGACAAAAAAAGTATCCTCAAAGATGCGATTTTAACGGATCGTGATGAAATTTGGCATCGATGTAGAACATAGTCTGGAAGAACACATAGGCTACTTATTAAGGTTTTTTTAAATCCGCGCCAACGGAGTCGCGGGCGACAGCTAGTAATATATATTACGTCACCCTGAAAGCGTTTTAATGTTTACATCAACATAATACGAAGTGAAACGTATCGATCATGTTGAATGCTCTTTGATTATACAGAAATGGACGAGGCAAAGAGCCTCCATTTTACTTATATATTTACTTATATATTATTATAAAATGTATCACTTTTCGCCAGTGGTGAATTAAACTTACGCAAAACAAGCACACATGCAAGCAAGTTTAGAATTTAGGGTAAATTAGGTGAAATCGCGCTCGATAGGTCCTGTCATTTAAAATTCAAAGTTAATGCCGGAGGGTGATTCCTGCACTGTGCCACTTTCGTGAGGTTTCTTGTATTTACATATTTTATTGTTTCATTTTGGATTTTATGAATATAATCGTAATCATTGTATTTGTTTTAGTGGCTGCAGGTTTTTTTTCTTTTGTTGGTTAAATTATAATTAAACCTTTAAAAAAAAACGAGATAAAGTTAGTACATGCACGGGCAAAACTTTTTTTATTGGTGAGATTTGTAATGTATGTGTTTTTAAATATTATTATAATAACTCGAAAGTATTGATTAAGTATACAAAAATCTATTATACGCGAAAATAATGTTATCAACGCATTTTTCAGCGTACAAAAGTTACATGATAAAAAAAAACTTATGAAATTGAATTTCCACCGCCGCGGGTGTAGGAAATTGGAAATGAAAAGTACACAAAGACAATCGCCGACACACTCGTCACAAATACAATCCAATCCAATAAATCCAATATTTGATTTACTATTCCTTGCCGACGGTTATTCCTGTTTGCGAACAAATGTTTATCAATCCATGATATGTAACTTCAGTTTTAGTTTAGTTTTGATTAGCTATATTCGTGTACTAGAAGGTTTTTTAATAAATAATTCTTTAGACAAAACGAAGATCAATAAAACACTGATAGCGATAAAATAACCTAAGGCATTTAAAGTTAAGTACCACATAGAAGATAGGCACCAAGTGGAAGCAATTCCGCGTTTCGTCTGATGAGTGTAGTGCCGGAGGCCTAATTTTAGTCCTCTCTCTCTTCCCATCCTTTTCTTATAAGAAGGTTGAAAAGGAGAAGTGGATTTGACGGGACGGGAATGCATAGGAAAGGGAAATATTCACTTTCTGTGCGTCCCCTCCTCCGTAGTATAGAGTTAGGCAACGCATCAGACATTGCGGATGTCTATAGGCAGCGGACGCTTTACTATTTCGGAGAATTCAAGTGACCGTTCTCTAGTTTGCCACCTTATGATATAAAAAATAAGCTCATTTGTGAAATAAAAATAAAAACATGAAGGTAAAGGACAATTAAGTAAAGGGGGAAATATAGGATAAAGACGTACGTTTATATTGCGTGATTAATTATTCTACTGGATAGTTGAGCCACAAATCACTTCGTATAATTGAATGAAATGAATGAATGAATAATTCAACACCTGCTGAAAGAAGGGATAGGGAATTAAGTTCGTTTATACTTTCAACTACGTTGTGACTTTCGGCGTTTGATTTTCGATTGAATCAAGTAATGAATAAGTCTTGTTACTTCGATAATGTGGTGTCTCTTTCAATTAGGAATGCCTAAAAATAAAGGACTCCAAATACTGTTTTCACAAAGATATATTTGTACGACAACGTAATTATTAAAGATTTTATTAATAACTTGTTTTTGCAGGTGACTCCGTCCGCGCGGAATTACAAAAAAATTGAAGTAGCCTATGTTTCTTCCAGACTATGCCAAATTTTATCGAGATCCGCTGGCAAACAAACATCCATCCATCTATCCACCTAAATATTAATAATATTAGTAAGATGAAAATAGTATTAGTAAATTGAAATAATTGTACTTTTTATTTATAATTTTTTTATTTGAACAAATATTAATAGTTACTTCAATGTAAGGCAAGACTTCAAATTCGATTTCTTCCATCAAAATGTTATCATAGCTTCGAGTATTACACCGACATTGATGTATGTCCTGCTGATGAGGCGCGCCTGATAAATTATTCAGTTACTTTGTTCTTGGATCTATTTATAAATGTCTTCTATATTATCTTGCAAAGCTCCAAGAGGATGCAAAATCGCTGCATTTAGGTTAGAAAATATTCAAATTGAAAGATTTAATGTGCATTTGTTAGTCCGAAAGGCAAATTTATTATTTGTTATACGTTTTTTTGAATAAGTCTTGTTAAGGCTTTATTTTTCCATTTCAGGTTTTTAAAAGTAATACATGAAACTTTTAAATCTTTCCACATCTAAAATCTAGTACGGTAATCATATTCTTTTGCATCTCCGGAATTTCGAGTGCAATTTCGCACGAGCTAAATTTTATCAACTAAAGTAATCTCGGGTTTTTGCAATCTTATGATAAAATTTATTTACTTGCAGCATAATACTAGTAGTTTTTAAGTGTAGGGATTCAGGTCATTTCTTCAAATGTTAATATTAAATCTTCTCGCAAAATAGATTATTGAAATACCACGACCGCACAGAAAACTGGCATCAAGTGGAAGCAATTCCGCGTACAGTCTGATGAGTGTGGTACCGGATGCCTAATTTTAGTCCTCTTTCCCTTCCCACCCTATTCTTATTAGGAAAGGATGGGAAAGAGAAGTGGATTTGGCGGAAGAGGGGACGCATAGGAAGGAGAAATATCCTCTTTCTGTGCGTCCTCTTCTCCGTTGATTAAAGGTAGGCAGCGCATCTACATTTGCGGATGCCTTTTGCCCATGCAACGGTCGCCTCGCTATTGCGGCGAATCCAGGTGGCCGTTTGCTCGTTTGCCACATTATGATATGTAAAAAAACGTCATTACTGAAAGTCAGTTTCAAGAAATTTCATGTTATTCATAGCATGTGAGACATTTCATGGACTTACATTTCCAAATAGATTCCACGAAACACGTATTCGAATACTGTTACATTAAATTAGAAATGAAGACGTCTTCCACAAAAGACTGCGGCCCATAAAACTGTCTTTCCATTTAACTGCGCGGCGCGAAACGGCCCACCGGAAACTGCGAGTTTTATAGATAATAAAACGCCACAGTTACGTCCCAATTACAATGTCAAATTTAATTAAACAGATATTTCTGGTTGTTCAATAATTTACAACAGGTACAAAAGTTAAGGATTTTATTCTAATCTGTTAGCATTACAATTATTAGAAAAAAAGAAAGAAAAAACATTTATTGCCAAACAAGGAATATAAAACAAAAAAAAACACACAAGGCATGAACTTGGTACAATAGTGTGGTAAAAGGGAGCCAGGTCAGCTCTTTACAGTCAACAGTGGTAAGAACCAGCAACAATAATATCTGTTGCATGAATTAACCGACTCACCCCGTGTAATAATACGACCACACAGAAGACAGGCATAAGTGGAAGATTGAGAAGAGGATGTGGAATTGACGGAAGGGTAAATAAGCAACATTACTGAAATTGCCGATGTCTATGCGCTACGGTCTTTTCGTTATTTTGGCGAATTTAGGTAGCCGCTCGCTCCTTTGCCACGCTATGATTATAAAAAAGTTATGTAAACAACGTTACAGTGCGAACATCACTAGTAGAGACAGCAATAAAGTTTTTTTTGGATTTTCAACTTCGTAGCTTTAATCGAGAGATATGATAACCATATTTATAATATTTAGCGTAGTTTAATCACTACCAAAATGGGATCAAGTTTTTTTTTTTAATTTTATATTTAAAATATTTGGATTTCTTCATTTTACCGCTTGCCAGGAATTTAATAGAACAATATTTTAAACGTAAGCTATTTATGTATACAGGCGGCTCCCTCACCTGGAAATTCCTGCTAGAATATAAATTATAACTAATGGAACATCAATTGTTGATTTATGTTATAAACTTCCTATCTCTGGTTGCAGCTATTTTAATTCGACCTTCAACAAAGAAGTGTAAAGTTAGTACAAGAGTCTGCTGAATAAAAAGTCCATACCGTTGCTATCAGTTGCCACATTAAAAAAATAACCTAAACTTACTAATATTATGGACTCGTGGGTGGCTCAGTTGTTAAGCACTTGATTTGCAATCTACTCGTACAGGTTCTGAGTTCGAATCCCGCCATGTACCAATGTGTTCTTCGATTTACATATGTAAATTTATCCGACGATCTTACGGTGAAGGAAAACTTGATGCAGCCTGCATATATCTGAGAAGAAATTCAATGATATGTGTGAAGTCAGCGCAGTGGGCCAGCGTGGTATACTATGGCCTAGTCAACCCTAATTTTTTTTAATTCCACGCTAGCGAAGTCGCGGACGATAACTAGTTTATATATAAAAACTTTACTCCTAATCGACAATATAATATGAACCAAACTGCAATACTTGTTTTGTTATCACTGGGTAACAAATCTAGTACTGACTAGTACAAATAAAGCACTCGTATCGGAATGTATTGAATTCCAGCTCACAGAGATTTGAATCTCTTTGTTTACGATAGAAAACTGAATATTAAAAGGTAAAGGGATTCCTTATCTTTATAAAATAAACCATATGCCATAATGTCGTGAATTTTAGGATTAAAATGAAAAATTGGCACCATTTACGTAAACTTTGCCTCTTAGAGTTACGACAAAAATTGTTATCATTTGTCATCGGAATTCTTCACATTTTTTAAGATTTTTTTTTCTCTAAGATAAATTAAAGTCGTTAGAAGGGTGGCGACAAAAGTTTTTTAATTACGATAAGTGCAACTTTTTACAAATCTGTTAATTTAAACACGTTAATTAACAAACTTTTATATTATTATTTAGATTTTGTTTCTTTATTTTCAACTGTTATGTTGATGTCACCGTTAAATTGAAAACTTCGTCATTCTGTAATCTGAGTAGGTGTATTCCATCCATCCATTCAGCCTCGTAACGCCCACTGCTGGGCATAGGCCTCTCCCAAAGATCCTCATTCAGGATACTCCCGCAACCTTGACTAGAAATCTGGACAAAAAAATGGTGTAAGAATGTCGGATAAATGTACATATGTAAATCTAAAATAGAAAAACACATCGGTAAATGGCGGGTTTCGAACCTATGACCTGCATATTACAAGTCAAGTGCTCAACATCTAAGCCACCGATGCTCTTATTAAATTGAAATACTAAAATATGGCGTATTTATTAAAGGTGAGTATTACCTATTATAATCATTTCCAGTTGAGACGCATGTGTCAATATATATTGTTATCTCTTTCATATTCGTAGACAAAATAGAGACAGCAATATGTATTTATACAAGTATCACTGCAGTCGAAACCCTTTAGTTAGAGAACACGATTATCGTAACTCCTTATTAAATTCTAGCAAAGTAAAAGGCGCACCGTGTGCTCTTAATTCTATTAAATTTTATGGCTTTTAGAAGTTTTATTAATATACATTTTCCTAATGAATCGGTGTTGAAAAGTTTGCTCAGAAACTGTTTCTCCATGATTTAAAAATTCGTTAATATTTTAATTTTTTGTTTTGTTTTATTTTTGTATATTATTTTAATTGTAAAACAAATGAAACACACAATCAAATGTAGTGACGTCACGCAATGGAATGTCTTAATATTGATGAATAGAAAAAAACAACATCTCTACGTTCCGATTTCAAAAGTTGACACAAACCGACAAAAGAAAAAACATTTTCCACCTGCCTATATTTCTTGTCACGTTCGATATTCAAAAAGGCGGGACGTTATCAATATTCAATATTTCGTGACACGCTCACTCGGATATGGAAAGTGATTATGCCCCGATCACGGTTCTGACTGTCGTGACAATTGAATTGATACATATTTTTTCAAGGAGAAAGTGCGGGATGATAATATGTGTCAATACTTCTGTATCAATGCAGTGGGAACACACTTTATAAAGACTTATCGAACGCGCTTTTTGACAGAGTATTTCGTTCCGCCAAATCGTTCACATAGGCTAGCTTACTAGGCTATTGGGAAACGACCGCGGACCGCAAATGACACAACGTTTTGCTTAATATTAACCCAGCTCAACCAGCGGTGTCGATGCGGCGAGTGTATGCCGCGGAGATCGCGAGCCGGTTTGGTGGCGTTTTTGTTTCCACTCCGCTTCGTTTTCATAAGTCAATGTGGTCGGGGCATCACTCGGATATGGTAAGTGAAGATACAGGGTGTTCGTTGACAGGTAAAATTTACTGCAAATTGCGTGATATTGTAAAATCAACCTTAAGCGGATTGCTCAACGGTTATAACAGCGATAAAGTTGACGAATGAGATATAGTTTTTATACGACAGAGTAAAGCCAAACAGGTGAGTACAACATTTTTTTTTATGTTATAACCAACTTATTCTTCCATAGAAGGGACTGCAAATACAGAAAAAAATGTGTAGATGATTTTTTATGTTTAGTTGTTTTTAAACCTTCTCTATGTATTTACTACAAAATTATAATATTTACTTAATATGTGAAGCGTAAAATTTAACTTAACTTGTAGAAGATGTTCTCTTGATTATTGTTATTTATTTTAAAGTTATAATTATAATTACATATTTATTTTTAATTTTTTTTAAATATGAACATTTAATTTTTATATATTTCCCCCAAGTAGGGTTGGCGACAGACAGACTTGCCTTAAAAATTAAGCCGGTTAATTAAAAATTAAAAACGGTTTATTACGCTTGTGATTAAACCAGGGAAGTGAAGACTTTTAAAAGTTACACTTCAGGTAAAACTGTCAAAATATTTTAAAAATTATGACTCAATCATAAAAAACCCTAGTCAAAGAAAACCACAATACTAATACAATATCCATACAAAAAAAAAATGTTGATATTTATGGCGTATTCAACTAGATTTAACACATAGGAATGGAAAGCAATAACAATGTATCACGAGGAACATTCAGCAAAACTAGAGAGCTATAGACTCGGCAAAATAATTCATAGATTCGTGACATAAATTATTACGAAAACAATATAGACATTTTAAAAATACTACCTGTCGTCAGCGACTCTGTCCGCGCGGATAAAAAACTAAATAAGTAGCGTTTGTGTTCTTCCAGTTCTACATCTATGCCAAATTTCATCAAGATTCGTTGAGCCGCTCCGGAGATACCTTAAAACAAACATCCATCCATCCATCTAAACATTCGCATCTATATATATATCTATATATTAGGTCCTTACATATGAAATTGGCGTTTTGTTTGGGAGAACAAAAAGTCGAATATTTTTTAATATAATATATTTAATTAATCAAAGTATGAACCATTATTTTCTATGCACTTTTGCCATCTCATAGGTAGTTCATTGATCCCTTTACTAAAAAAAACAGTCGGACGGGAATCAATAAAATCTTTGAAGGCGATTCGGACCGCCCCATCGGAGTTGAATTTTTTCCCTTGCAAGAAGTTATCCAAATTTCGAAAAAAAATGGTAATCTGTTGGAGCAAGGTCCGGGGAGTACGGAGGATGTCTTAGACTTTCCAATTGAAGCTCTTCTAATTTAGTAGCCGTCTGTTGCGCAGTGTGTGGTCTAGCGTTGTCGTGAAGCAGCAGTGGCGTGGAGCGATTGACCAGCCTAGGTTGTTTAGCCGCTAGCTTTTCCATCATGGTTTGCAATTGCTGACAATAGACATCAGCCGTAATAGTCTGGCCAGATTTGAGAAAACTGTAATGAACAATACCGGCACTAGTCCACCAAACGCTTACAAGTAACTTTTTTGGGGGTAATTTTCGCTTGGGGCAGGATTTGGCTGGCTGGCCAGGATACAACCATTGCGCTGAGCGCTTCCGATTATCGTAAGGAACCCATTTTTCATCACAGGTAATGATTCGGTTTAAAATACCTTCATTATTGTCCCGGTTTAGTAATGTAACGCAACAGTCGACGCGCGTTTGCCGGTTTGCTTCAGTCAATTCGTGAGGTACCCACCTTCCAAGCTTTTTAATCTTCCCAATTTGCTTCAAGTGAATTAAAACAGTTTTATCACTAACATCGCAGCCTGCAGCTAACTCGGACGTGGTTTGCGATGGATCCGCTTCCACAATAGCCTTCAACTCTTCATTATCAACTTGAGTCTCAGGCCGTCCACGGGGCTTGTTCTGCAGATCGAAATTTCCAGAACGAAAACGTTGGAACCAAAAACGAACTGTGTTTTCTTTTGCAACACGACCGCCATACACATCATTCACCCTTCGAGTCGTTTCCGCAGCACTAGTGCCACGGTGGAACTCGTACTCGTAAATAATGCGATATTTTATGTTTTCCATTTTGTAAAATGAGTGACGCAAACAGAAAAAAACAGAAGAAAAAAACAAACGAATGACGGTTATCGAACCACAAATACATGAGTCTATAGCTGTACAAATTTGAATTTGGAATTCCTTACCAAAGAGGAGAAATTCGTGATTAAAGTGGCCAGTACGAAAAACGCCAATTTCATATGTAAGGACCTAATATATAAAAGAAAGTCGTGTTAGTTACACTATTTATAACTCAAGAACGGCTGAATCGATTTGACTGAAAATTGGTGGGCAGGTAGCTTAGAACCAGGAAACGGACATAGGATAATTTTTATCCCGTTTTCTATTTTTTATTCCGCGCGGACGGAGTCGCGGGTAGAAGCTAGTTTATAATATTAGTAAGATTTATAACGTTAACTAAAAATTATGTACTTTAATGTAAGATTACAGTTGTGATTAAAAAATTCTAGATGGCGTTATTCTTAAATGAGTTTTTTTAATCTATGTTAACTTAATTTATTAAATTTTGAATGTTGAAATTTTGAATTACTTCGAAAACAAAGAAATGGAGATTTAAATAAAAAAACAAATTACTCAAAACAATGACTTGTTAAGAAAAATATTTAATCAATAATCAACAACTCTTATCCACGACACCAATTAAAGTCGAGTATCCTTGTCTTTAGAGCAGGCAATTTCTAATATTGCCACTTAAAATCATACTTGAGACGGAATCATTCAGTTTATATTGACCTGTGTTTTACAAACACCAACTAGCTTATTGGAATTTAATAAAAACTTATGTAATCTCAGTGACCTGAATAAAATAGTACTAATATTATAAATGCGAAAGTTTAGATGGATGTTTGTTTGAAGGTATCTCCGGAGCGGCTCAACGGATCTTGATGAAACGCACAGATGTAGATCATAGGAAGAACACATAGGACGGAGTCACGGGCGACAGCTAGTTTGTTATAATTCTACAAAAACCTTTGTATTAAAAACATATTGCTATTGCTATCTTTCTTATTGAAGTAAGACAGCAATAAGTTTCATATAACTTTCATTACCACGGTTAAATGAACTTCGAAAGTTGTTTAATAAAATTGATACATAATTGTTAGAAAACTCTAAGATAATTATAACGAAGCAGCAGCCTACCACACTTCCGTATGGTTAATATAACGAACTCACAGAAGACAGGAGTGAAGTGGAAGCAATTCTGCGTAACTTCTGATGAGTGTGCGTGGAAAGGGGAAGTGAATTTGACGGAGCAGGGGAAAGAAAGGGTAGATAGATATCCTATTTCTGTACCTCTCGTCCTCCTTTGATTAAAGGTAGGAACGCATCTGCAATTACAGATGTCCATGGGCAGCGGTCGCTTTTCTATTCAATGAATTCAGATGGCCTCTTGCCTGTTTGCTACGTTAAATATAAAATTCTCGTGTCACAATGTTCGTTCCCGTACTCCTCCGAAACGGCTTGACCAATTCTCATGAAATTTTGTGAGCACATTGAGTAGGTCTGAGAATCAGCCAACATCTATTTTACATACCCCCCCCCCCATTTTTTAAAAGACGTCGCGGGCGACAGCTAGTGATTTATAAAGTTAACATTGAACATGTGTTGAATTAAAAAATAATTCAAATTGTAAGCTGTGATGTAAAGAAAATCTGTCGTCAGTTTTTATTAACTTTTAATTGAAGTCTCGACGAAAATTGAACTTCTGAAATGCTACTAAAATTCGTATTTAATTTCTCTATCCGAGTAACTTTTCCTTTATATTAATAAGCTGGAATTTAAATCTCAAATAGTCTAAGTTCTTTAACAAAGAAACGCTCTAATATTTTCACGCTTTTGTTGAAATTTATTTAAAATCTAAAGGTAAGCGTTACTAAATATAACTGTTTATTAAATCTATATATAAAAGAAAGTCGTGTTAGTTACACTATTTATAACTCAAGATCGGTCGAACTGATTTAGCTGAAAATTGATGGGGTGGTAGCTTAGAACCAGGAAACGGACATAGCATAACTTTCACCCCGTTTTCTATTTTTTATTCCGCGCGGACGGAGTCGCGGGTAAAAGCTAGTTTAGAATGAAAAAAACGTCCTACGGAAACCTTTAAATATTTTTTTCTGTACTATTTATATCGAATGTCTTAATAAATAACGTAAATCGTAAGTACTACTAATCGTAATAATATTTATAACTCAAGAACGGCTGAATCGATTTGACTGAAAATTGGTGGGCAGGTAGCTTAGAACTAGGAGACGGACATAGGAACTTTTTTTTCTTTTGCGCATTTTTTTATTCCGCGCTGACGAAGTCGCGGGTAAAAGCTAGTTTATAATATTAGTATGATTAAATACATCTTATTTTACTCAGTGGTAATACAGCATTCTAAATGCGAAAGAATTTCCAAATCGGTCCAATAGTTTTAGAGTTCATAACAAACATATAAATACAAATGTTTCCTCTTATTGTGTAGAAGTGTTAGAAAAGTACCATGAATAAATACAATATCTTTCCAAATTATAATATTGTCTATCTATTTGATAACCATAGTCCTATTTACAAGACAATGAATGCATCCACACATCACTGTCAGTCGGACTTGCGTGGCATTTGAAATGACATTTAGAGATGATCATTAACGAGCTGCGCGGGAGTTGACAATTGGCATACGACGCGATTAATGAATGAACTGTAAGCCCCATCTAATCGTTGGTTTCTGAGACCAAAATATATAAACATATTTTCATCCGTCTCATTATTTTTGGCAAAACAAAGATAACAATATTTTATAGAAGGACTAGCTGTCGCCCGCGATTCCGTTCGCGTGCAGTTAAAAAAACTAAATGGGGGGGGAGTATGAAAAATAGATGTTGGCCGATTCTCAGACCTATAGAACATGCTCACAAAATTTCATGAGAATCGGTCAAGCCGTTTCGGAGGAGTACGGGACGAAAACTGTGACACGAGAATTTTATATATTAGATTTAAGTCATAGAAACCAACGATTAAAAGCTCGAACATGTTACGGATGATAAGGCTTTAGGGCGCAGTTACATTGGTCGATAACTCGGTCGTTATATCACATGAGTGGTGAAAGATTTTTTGTTTATACATGTCATAGCCCTCGTATGCGTTGGTCGAAAGACCTTACTTTACCTTACCCTTACTTATTGCACTTTTCAACTCTCTGCACAAAGCGTGCTTTACATCAACCGATTATTTTCATATGTGGTTAGACCATATGCGGGGACACTTCTCTTAATGTATAACGACCGAGTTATCGACCAGTGAAACTGGGCTCTTAGCTACGCTAGCCCTGTGCGGGTTGCTTTACTTCACACATCTTTGAATTTCTTCGCGGATATGTGCATTTTACTTAAATTCCTTGAACACTTACTGAGAATTTTTTATATATTCATAAGTGTTACACTACGCTATTCTTTGTCTACAAAATACGCTAGCTTGACTTTAATACTGGCACGAAAGAAATAATACCGCGATGCGGGTGTAGCGGGCTTGAATAAAATAGTGGGCGCATTTGAAAAGCGGCGCTAGAACGTTATTATTGTGCCTTGCTGACTCTAGAACTACGACGCTTTTTGTTTAATGTTATTTTATGCGCTAAAACCTGTAGTTGTACGTTCCAAATAAGAATATTTCGATGTCTTCGATCTGTATAAATCGCTAAAAAATATAGATTTCAACAAAGAATTTTGTGTAAAACGAAATTTTAAAAGTATCAACTTGTGTTAAAACTTGTAAAAAGTCTTGTGACTTAAATTGAGTCTTTCTGGCTAGAAAGACTCCGAAATATCATCTATCTAAAAAGTCTAGTGTGATAAACATCTCTGTTTTTTCTTACACTGTGCACTGTAGGATACACTGTCGCCTCTAGATTACTACTATTCGTACAAAAATCTAGCAAAGTGGTTTCTACGTGAGCGGGATTTGCGCTGAGTGGCGTTGTCGTTAGCGATTCCTTTGTTTCAACGTATACCAATCTGATATTCGAAAATAAATTGCTTTCGATAGCGTATCTAATGCCTGTAGCACACCGTCACAAAAGCAAATTCAAGGCGTAATGTGGAAACGTGGAAAAAGAACCGAAAATGGAACGCAAAGTTTGCTTCAAGTTACATTAGCCTAGCAGAAGTACATTAGCCTAGAATCCTAGCTGCTAATGGTTCAATAGCTGGTGCAAATATTGGTTCGAGTTCGCTTCTATACGTGTGTGTACTTAAGGGTTAATGCCTTTAGTACAGAGTGAATCGAAGATTAATATGAAACTGCCATGGAAGTAATGTTCCAGAAAAGCGTTTAATTGACTCGCTCACACATTGAAACTGATACAAAGACAACTTTACGATTTTTTCTGGTGTACATGACGTTACGGTTAACTTCGGTACAGGCTTTCACGGCTGTGTGTCACCGGCTTAACATATTAAGTTATTGAATTGTGATATTATGTTCTTACAATTTTATAAAACAACTAGCTGTCGCCCGCGACTCCGTCCGCGCGCAGTTAAAAAAAAATGAAAAATAGATGTTGGCCGATTCTCAGACCTACGAATATGCTCACAAAATTTCATGAGAATCGGTCAAGCCGTTTCGGAGGAGTACGGGAACGAAAACTGTGACACGAGAATTTTATATATTAGATGACAGAGTCCTGAGACCAAAGACTATTGCTGGTGCTCTACGTTGGTGTAGATTGTCTAAAATTAAAAATAAAAATCAATTATATGCACCTAGCTCACATATTTAGTTTATTTTACACATAACTGGCAGTGGAAGTGGAAGTACTTCACGTAGTAAAAGGAAAACAGAAAGATAAATTGAACAATTTCTTATCTCGTGTCACGGCAACATCGTTTATTTGAAAAGAAAAACTCATCTAAATCTTATCTCAAGTGTTAAACGTGTTGGAGTATTAAGTGAGATAAGTTTTCAAGCGGCCATCTTGGATTGCCAAAGGACTAATTAAACGTTAATGAGGACATTTTCTAGAAGTACTTAATATCATCTAATTATTTTTATTTCGTTTATATTTGTAATCTAGTAACTAATAATAAGAATTTAATTCAATTGTATTCACAAATTGGTTTAAATTGTATTTTTTTATGCTCGAAATAATAATGTAAAAGACTTGTTATTATAATTTACATCATAAGGTTTGTGATAAAATATATTAGGAGCTTTTTCTCGCAACTTCATCCGTGTGGAATTAAAAAAAAAAGTAGCCAATGTGTTCTTCCAGACTATGTTCTACATCTGTAGCAAATTTCATCAAGATCCGTTCAGACGTTTCGGACATACCTTCAAATAAACATCCATCCATCTACCCATCAATTTAAACAATCGCACACATTTGAACACTTCCATATCACTTGAAAAATCGCGATTTTTGTCTTGCGCAGGATTCATCATAATATCTATTGACTAAGAGGTCTTAAAAAATATACTTAAAAACATTGTTTGAATAAAATTATCAAAACCAAATCTATATTAATAATATGTAAGTTATATTTTAGCGCACTAAGTTGAGAGCAGTATTTAAACAAAACTAAGTCATCCGGCTGAGTGCTTTCAACAGCAATAAAATGACGCTCGGAGCGAGGCTTTAAATTGCGAAAAGTTTTAAATGATACATAGCTCGCGAATATGTATGTGGAAATGTTTATAGTTTTCGATACATGAGTACATTAGATTATCATAAATTCAAATAATATTTAAACTCTAAATCTTTAGTAAAAATTTAAAGTATTACGGCACAGATTGTCCACGTAAACAAGGAAATTTAAATTTTTTTTTAACAGTAGTAGATCCCGCAACAACGATTTTTGTTGGGTGCAAAAATGGGACAGGTCGACCCTTGAAACCCATTTCTTGTTAGAAGTGGACTTGGAGGAGGAGTGGCATAGGAAAGAAAATATCCTCTTTCTGTGCTTCCCCTCCTCCGTTGATTAAAGGTAGACAACGCTTCTACAATTGCGGATGTCTATAGCAGGGTTCACTTCGCTATTTTGACGAATTCAGGTCGGCGTTTACACGTTTGCCGACTTATATTATAAAAAAATATATATTACTAGCTGTCGCCAGCGACTCCGTCCACGCGCAGTTAAAAAAAAACCTAAATGGGGGGGGGGGTGGTTATGAAAAATAGATGTTGGCCGATTCTCAGACCTACTGAATATGCTCATAAAATTTCATGAGAATCGGTAATGCCGTTTCGGAGGAGTTCAAGTTCGAACCCCGTGACACGAGAATTTTATATGTATAGATATTAGATGTATATTTTTAAAAAGTTCTTGACTATAAATTTATTATTATTTTCCTATTGCTTTTTATAATTCTTTATTTAATAAACAACATTGAAATTAATTTAATTTTTAAACTATTAAAATGAATACTCTCAAAATAAAATATAAAATCCTCAATAGAATATATTTCATGACATTTCATAGTTTAGTTCAAACAAAGCCCTTCAGTTTGCAATCGGTCGGATAGGCAATTTGCATTCAACCACAAATTAAGCTACAACCGAATTGTGCAATTTCCTACGTGGAATTATTTAGGCGGGAATTCTATTACAATGGGTTTTAACTGCGGTGACACAATACATACTGTCATCCCATTCATACTCTTTGACTTCACTCTTTAATTTAGACTGAGACAACAATATTTACTCATACAAGTGTCATTATTTGCGAAGAAATTAAAGTATATATGTGAAGTCATTCCGCACTGGGCCAGCGTGGTTGACTATGACTCTAAGTTGGGGGTGACTACCTAGTCACCCCCAACTTAGAGTAGGCTTCGAACCCCTCAGTGGAGACGTATAGTGAGCTGATGATGATGACGATGATGCTGAACGCGCAAATACATCATATGTACAAAATATGACTTATATATCACGTACTGACAAACCAATTTTATTAATTGTATATATGTAATAAAAGATATTGTTACAGATGCGAAAGTGTAATTATCTGCTAATTGGAAATCAGAAAATTTCAGAGTAAGCGAATAAAACAAAGAATATTATATTTAGGGCAAGCATCCTTCATATAAACAACGTTGTAATGAGATCAAAGCCTCAGATTGTGCTCGATTAATCATTTTACGCTTTTCCTCCACAAACATAGGAGAATATTAGAAGGATATTTTTGTATTTTTGTGATGTTTTCTTCGTATTTTTATGTAATGTGTTTTATTTGTTAGTTTATTAGTATTAAGATTTTCAAAGTCTATATATATAAAAGAAAGTCGTGTTAGTTACACTATTTATAACTCAAGAACGGCTGAATCGATTTGACTGAAAATTGGTGGACAGCTTAGAACCAGGAAACGGACATAGGATAATTTTTACCCCGTTTTCTATTTTTTTTTTATTCCGCGCGGACGGAGTCGCGGGTAAAAGCTAGTTTTTTAATAAAACAAGTAAAAATAAACTTATCTGTTTATTTTTACTTGTATTTTAGATATTATGTATATATTTCTAACATGTACCCTAGTTTATGGTAATTTGTTTTTTACCGGCTGATAAAAAGGGTTATGTTTTTCTCACATATGTAAGTTTGTTTTATGTTTGTATGTTAAATGCAACAATTTAACATATTTGTCAATCGACTCGTCTACTTTCACGGAGTGTCGTATTTACATCGGTACAAAACACATAGTGGACGTAGGAGTTAAAAGTCTAAATGAAAAACAATTTCGCTAAATAATTTCTTTATTTTTTTCGAGTATATTCTAAAATAACAATGTATTTAATGTAAAAATCTGAATTTATTTAGTTTAAATTGAAAATTTTAAAATCTTCGTTTTATAAAACATTCAATAGATGGCGCTATACGTTTTAGTTTTTTTATCAAGATGTTTTAAAGATATTGTTAGAGATTACAATGTGATAATTGTCAGTAGTGAAAATTCACAATAAAACAAAAAAAAACTTTTGTACCAAATGACACAATGAACAAATTGCATTTGGCTGCATCCTTAATGACTTACGTTCAGATGCAAATCGTACGACTTCAGAATACATTAGTGTCATCCAATGACCATTTGCCATTCGAACGATTTCACGTTCTCGCTTAATTGGATTCCCTGAGACCGATCAATTAGTCTTACTTCAATGAAAATGCAATTTGCTTTTTTCCTATTAATACTAGTTGAAAGAAAATAATAAATCTTGACTCTAGTTTAATATTTATATGGTTTAGAAATTTATTTCCGAAATATTGTAATTTTTTTCAAAGACAATAAAAGGGATGGCTTGTTTTAACACTGTTAATATTAAGAAAAAATTACGTTGTCGAACAAAATGTAGGTTACGTTTTATTAAAATTCTCTCTAATAATAGTAAAAGTTATAAACAATTAGAAAAGCTTAACTCACGTATGATCTTCTGGTGACGGCACCGACTAGTTTCGGACCTGTCGGTGGTCCATCTTCAGGGCGAGTGTTTATTACGCCACGCGTCTCGCAACGCGAAGTTTTCAAAATAAACACTCGACACCGACTAGTCCGAAACTAGTCGGTGCCGTCACCGTACGATCATACGTCAGTTAAGCCGTTCTTAATTAATTTATTATTATGTCTCGCGAAAGTTTAAACAATCTTATGTATAAAATTCTCGTGTCGCGGTGTTTGTGGTTAAACTCCTCCGAAACGGCTTGACCGATTGTCATGAAATTTTGTGAGCATATTCAATAGGTATGAGAATCGGACAACATCTATTTTTCATACTGCTATTAAGTTTTTTTATTGCGCGCAGACGGAGTCGCGGGCGACAGCTAGTGTAATTATAAAAGCCAGTTATAACAAGAAAAAGACTTGTGGTAACTTTTTCTAAAAGACTAAATTTTGACAATTCTTAGTCTGATTAATGAGTCATAATTGGATGTTTTTGTGGCTGGCAAAAGGTGAAAATCTTGCCAAAGTCATAAGTACGATGATAAATTTATTATTAAAGTCATAATAATTAGTCTATGTCAAGAATAGCTTTACTGTTATATTAATATTAGGTCCTTACATATGAAATTGGCGTTTTTCGTACAGGCCACTTTAATCAAGAATTTCTCCTCTTTGGTAAGGAATTCCAAATTCAAATTTGTACAGCTATAGACTCATGTATTTGTCGTTCGATGACCGTCATTCATTTGTTTTTTTCTTCTGTTTTTTTCTGTTTGCGTCACTCATTTTACAAAATGGAAAACTTAAAATATCGCATTATTTACTAGTACGAGTTCCGTCGTGGCACTAGTGCTGCGGAAACGACTCGAAGGGTGAATGATGTGTATGGCGGTCGTGTTGCAAAAGAAAACACAGTTCGTTTTTGGTTCCAACTTTTTCGTTCTGGAAATTTCGATCTGCAGAACAAGCCCCGTGGACGGCCTGAGACTCAAGTTGATAATGAAGAGTTGAAGGCTATTTGTGGAAGCGGATCCATCGCAAACCACGTCCGAGTTAGCTGCAGGCTGCGATGTTAGTGATAAAACTGTTTTAATTCACTTGAAGCAAATTGGGAAGATTAAAAAGCTTGAAACGTGGGTACCTCACGAATTGACTGAAGCAAACCGGCAAACGCGCGTCGACTGTTGCGTTACATTACTAAACCGGCACAATAATGAAGGTATTTCAAACCGAATCATTACCTGTGATGAAAAATGGGTTCTTTACGATAATCGGAAGCGCTCAGCGCAATGGTTGGATCCTGGCCACCCAGCCAAATCCTGCCCCAAGCGAAAATTAACCCCAAAAAAGTTACTTGTAAGCGTTTGGTGGACTAGTGCCGGTATTGTTCATTACAGTTTTCTCAAATCTGGCCAGACTATTACGACTGATGTCTATTGTCAGCAATTGCAAACCATGATGGAAAAGCTAGCGGCTAAACAACCTAGGCTGGTCAATCACTCCACGCCACTGCTGCTTCACGACAACGCTAGACCACACACTGCGCAACAGATGGCTACTAAATTAGAAGAGCTTCAATTGGAAAGTCTAAGACATCCTCCGTACTCCCCGGACCTTGCTCCAACAGATTACCATTTTTTTCGAAATTTGGATAACTTCTTGCAAGGGAAAAAATTTAACTCCGGTGGGGCAGTCCAAATCGCCTTCAAAGATTTTATTGATTCCCGTCCGACTGGTTTTTTTAGTAAAGGGATCAATGAACTACCTATGAGATGGCAAAAGTGCATAGAAAATAATGGTTCATACTTTGATTAAATAAATATATTATATTAAAAAATATTCGACTTTTTGTTCCTCCCATACAAAACTCCAATTTCATATGTAAGGACCTAATATAATAGAATTTACGACATTTGATATATTGATAGTAAAAAAGCTATAATATTTACGATCAAACTAAAAGCCCTCGGTTTATAGACACCAAGAGCGTTCGCGTATTACCAGAAGAGAAATTTCATAAGAAATAAATTTCAATTATTCACTTTTAGGCGTAGATTTTTAATAGTCAATCTACGCTAAGTATCTTCCTTAGTGCTAATTTAATTGATTTCTGCTGTAAGTAATATTGAAATTAGACCTGTACTAATACATAACAACCACTAGGTCAAAAGCATTGCATACTTCAAAGGTAACGATTTCCTTTTACAAATCTAAGAACGATGAAATCGAATAAGCGTCCTAAATCGACGTAACCTTTTAAATTAAATGAACGAACGGTCACTTTTATTCAATTACTTGTTACATAACGTTACTTTATTACATCTGAAAAGTTCTTTTTCACTAAGCGACTTGTCACGCGTCATAGTCATGATTAGACTGCGGTCTGTCACAGCGTCGGATGGATATTTATTCTATAAACATTTCATAACAATCTATATCTATATATATAAAAGAAAGTCGTGTTATTTACTTACTCTTACTCCGCTGGCGCAGCGACCCAAAGTGGATCTTGGCCTCCGACACAAGAGATCAGAAAAAAGAAAAAGAGAAAGTCGTGTTAGTTACACTATTTATAACTCAAGAACGGCTGAATCGATTTGACTGAAAATTGGTGGGAAGGTAACTTAGAACCAGGAAACGGACATAGGATAGTTTTTACCCCGTTTTCTATTTTTTATTCCGCGCGGACGGAGTCGCGGGTAAAAGCTAGTTTAATATAGCCTATGTTACTCAGGAATAATGTAGCATTCTAATGGTGAACGAATATTTGAAATCAGTTTAGTAGTTTTTGAGTTTATTCCTTACAAACATTCATAACACTGTTTGTTAATTATACAACCAAAAACCAGTGTGACTGCACCCTTATGACATTTAGAGGATGAATAAAAATCGATTGAAACCACACTCTTTAAAACCTGTTCAATCGTTTTAGCTGTAAGGGAACAATCAAATTGATATACAAATCCACATGCATCATGCATATGCATGAAAAACTATCCAGAGGCAGTCGGGTAAAAAATAGAAGTCTCCCCTTTATAAATTGGTAATAAAAGATATCGTAGTGTCAATTATTTTGGTACAATACAACTAAATAAGGAAAAGTCCGTATAATTCCCTTTGATTGGATCCCTCTGTTGGTAAATTGCCGAAAGCATTATAACGGAATACGTCATTACGACGCTTCGAGTTCCTTATTGTAGAGGTTATGTACCTGTCAGTGCAAATTGAATCGATAACTTTTAGATTATGTACGAAAGGTATAATTTTCTCTTGAAACGTCTCGCAAAGAATCTATTAAAGGATCAATAAATTTAACAAAAGTAATTAATTAGTCGAATTTAAAACATGCCGGATGATTTTTTTTTTAATAGCAAATTCACTAACTTGTACATCTTCGAAAAGATCGAACATAATCTCTTTGCCGTAGTCCTGGCACATTAATCATAAATTTAAACATTAAGAAAAGCGCCATCTATTTAAAAAAACATTAAAACTTCACGTAATGATTAATCTGTGATTTTCCTCTGTTCTACGTTATTGTAAATTACACTTCAATTACTATTCCCCAAGCAATGTAGTACAAGGACTTAATAGTCATTCATTATGTGTTGCGGCTGAAACGTTTGTCATTTAAATTGCAACAATGGACGACAGGTGTCCCCAGAGGATATCCTACGATAGACGTAATGCTCCATAGTGTTAAGCCTCTTTAATGTATTACACTTTAGACGCTTTAAACAATTTGAACACATTTATTTGAAATTATAAACATTGACAACGCAAAAATTATGCATTGAAAGCTTTTACTTAAGTCAAACTAAATTATAACAGCACACTAGCGCTCTCCTTTCAAAATAAAAAAAGTACCACAAAATTAATTCTTTTCGTATCGCAACTGTCTTATATTTTTTTCCGTTTTTTGGCATTTTCTTCACCTAAGTAGAGTATATATTTTTTTTTTCAGAACTAACCGCATTTGCAGCACCTTTCTCACCGAGCTACATAACGTTGTTTGAACTATACTTACTTATGAAGATTTTATTGAACTGCAAAAAGGACAATACTAACGTTTTTTATAAACTTTTCTCCCAATAATATAAAAACAATAATCGCTTAAGAGCCATTGTTCCTTTCCCAACTTTATTAAGAATCCAATAGGTTTATTTCTTCTGATCACAAGCTAAACTTCGACAAGCTTCGAGAATACTCGATAAAGTCGCACCTAATTTAATAAGACCTTCCCAAAACTACTACAAGGACAATTATTTAATAATATTTTTGCTGTGTATTCGGTTTGCGTTTAACGTTAAATGCATATTTGTATTATTTGCTAATATCACTAGTTACATTAATGTTTTTAAAACCTTGTTCATTTTTGTTTATGGTTTGGTTGTGGTATGTCAGGGAGATGATGATAATTGTCGTAGGAAAATTACATTTTTAGGTTAGAATTCTTTAGGAGCGTTAGAGAAAAACTGCGGGAATAAATTTTGTTGCGAATTTTAACGAAATGATTGTACTCTTTCTTATATAAATACTAGCTGTCGCCCGCGACTCCGTCCGTCGTCACAAAATTTCATGAGAATCGGTCAAGCCGTTTCGGAGGAGTACGGTGACGAAAACTGTGACACGAGAATTTTATATATTAGAAGAAGATGTAAGCTCGTAATACCAATGTAGTAGTGGAGTAAAACATTTCGATATAATATCG
The DNA here is from genome assembly GCF_912999745.1 of Papilio machaon. Lineage (NCBI taxonomy): Eukaryota > Metazoa > Arthropoda > Insecta > Lepidoptera > Papilionidae > Papilio > Papilio machaon. The sequence goes on from NC_060011.1 coordinate 1,389,493, forward strand.
TTGAGAAGTGATTATACAGGTGGTTGCAAAAATATGTTTGCTATTGTTCTCGAGCCCCCTGTAGATTTTTTAAATTGAATTTAACAAATAAAAACCATAGTTTCAATATGAATTATATTTATTAAAGACTGCGAGATATTTAAATTAAATAATTTGCAAACTTTAACGCCCTCTAGCGGCTAAACGAAGCAACTTTGGATAGAGGTAAGTTTTGTTAAATAGTCATATTTTCGAGCAAGAAATCTTTGGTACGTGATTGTTTAGGTCTTTCCCGGACACCCTGTATATATAACAATGTCTATTTTATCTGTATTCTCTAACATAAAAATTTATTAAAAAAAAATAAAGGAATGTCGAGTAGGAATTTTTAAAAAGAACTATTACGGGTGTACAATTTCACGCGCGTTTTATTGACATCAAAGAAATAGTGCACAAGTTTTTTCTAGCTGTCAAAGTTTCCTGTGTTTGGATTCTTACATGAAACAAGATAAATGAGTTTTGCTACGCACTGCTATTAATGAAGCGTAAGATTGTGACACTTAATAAATAATCAACATATAGTTAAGAAAAATTCTATAGAGAAATATATTGTAAAAATTTATTAGATTTATAATATTTTTACCACAATGATTTATTTAAGAAACTTTGCAATTAACTTTTGTTTTTACTATTTTTTTCAATGAAAAATAAGTTTAAATTTAAATTAAATTACCAGCTTAACGAAGAGATTTTTATCGGATATTTTCCTTTGCACAATAAAACGAGGGCGCTGGTATCGTGCGGGCGACGTCGCTTGTCGTCGATTTGTATTCAGTAACGGGAAAGAAAACTTGTTCAATTTATTAGCTGCGATAGAATATTGGACAATGAAAAATGTCAAGGGAATAGAAACCTTATGAGAAATACAAGTTTATTATCCGACTAGCAAGAAGTTTTCGTGGGTAACTATTTTCGTTATTTATTTCAGTTTTTAGAGTCGTCTTGTATCCTAAACGGTAGAACCGATTTTGATAAGTCTCATTCAATGCATACTTCTTTCTATTATGACATAGAATCTGCAGTGGGTTTATTGTTTTTTTTTTTTTTAAATTACAACAACAAGTTAGTTATTCGCACGAATTCGTAGAAAGTATTTTGATATGACTTCAAAAGTTACCAAACTATTGTACATTTTTAGTAGAAAATTTGCATATTATAATTTAAAATACTATGTGTCTCGTCGTCTATGTGTGAGAGTCGGTGGCTCAGGGGTCAAGCACTTGACTTGCAATCTGCAGGTCCTGGGTTCTAATCCCGCCATGTACCAATGTGTTTTTAGATTTTCGATTTACATATGTACATTTATCCGAAGTTCTTACGGTGAAGGAAAACATCGTGATGCTGCACATATCTGAGAAGAAATGCAAAGATATGTGTGAAGTCAACCAACTCGCACTGGGCTAGCGTGGTTGACTATGGCCTAGTCACCCCAAACTTGGGGTAGGCTCCGAGTCCCTCAGTGGGGACGTATAGTGAGCTGATGATGACTGTGTCTCGTGGAAGAAAAAATAGTAACATTAATTTTCTATCAACAGCCAGTTAGTATCTTACGCTAAATTAAACGTGTTCTAATTTCAAATATTCAATTCTATTTACGCAGTCAACTGTTTGCGATTTACTAATTAATGATTCTGTTTTGAATATTCTAATAAGTTGTCTATGACAACCTTTGTAATCTATATCTATTGTAGTCTATGGTTGTCATTTGTCAACATTAGATGACAGTACGTCACACAATCACCGAAGAGCTTTAACGGTTATAATGTTACTAATGTATTCACTTTGTTAAATAATCGTGAAAATTCATTGTCAAAGAGTTGTATAAAAATCTTTTGGAACGAAGTTCCTTATCGCGCATTGTGAAAGGGGGCTAGACGGAAAAAATTCTTACGAAAAGTTGTCACGACACTTTTTGCTATAGACGAATGAGCGCTACTTCACCATGGCAACGACGTGACAATATATAACGAAAATTCATAGAAATAAAATGTACTTCTTGTGAAGACTTAAGTTTTTTATTCATAGAATAAACATTGGTTCTTTCACTAATTAATTCAAAGGAACTTCGTTACATCCGGGTGTCCCTTGACACCTCTCAAGTTTTTTTCTCTATTTTTCATGGCAATGAGAAGTACGACGACATATTTTATAAAATTGTTTCATCTGTGTAAACCCGCTGTAACACGAAGAATTTGTTTTGAAAGGCAAAAGTATACATCAATAGAAGGAATAGATGTCGGTAAAAGATAACAGATTATGTCACTTTATTCATATTACAAATAAAGATTAAATTTTCTTACTAATAATAATATTTGTCATTTCTAAATATATTTTGAAAGGTATTTCTAAAGATTATCTTAGTTTCATAAACATTTAAAATGGAACGTTTGCCAAAAGATCTTCAGAAAATGTTTAGGCTCAAATATATATAAAATGACATCAAATATCAGATAAAAGGTACACAGTGATGGACGGTTATTCTACACTTGTTCGACGTTAATTTTGAATGACGTACGGTCGAAGACGAAATTTTCGGTGAAATTTCATTTGACGCTCACAACGCTATGAGATCGAAAACTTGTCATAGCAATAGACCGACAAGGATATCTGACCTGGTAGACATAAGTCAAACTAAATTATGATAGCACACTAGCGCCCTCCTGTCAATATCAATAAAGTGTCCCAAAACTGAGACATGATCGTCACGTGACTTACTGAAAGATATTGTCAGTTCTATACATTTTTGAACTTTGTTTTGTAATGCTTTAGAACGAATGCGCTTTTTCTGGTTAGTCCTTTTGATACTGTAACTGGCCATTTTCTATGAGCATGTAGGTTTTACATTTTTCTGATCGAAGTAACCGCGATAGCAGCGCCTCCCTTATCGGGACAGATATCCTTATTTGACTTTACATCTTAAATTATCACTCTAATAGTTTGCTTTACGATATTCAATTCTAAATGGGAAGCATATTTAATTCTTTAACTACTATGTAAAAAAATATAAAATAAGCCTCTCGATTCAAATAACGTATTAACATTTTGTTGAACAAATTGTACATTTAATATTTTTTCTATCACTAACTTTGTCAAATGTTAAAATTCGAAATAATTACTTAATAAGATGTATAGAGAGCGTCGGTGGCTCAAGGTTTAAGCGCTTGACTTGCAATCTGTAGGTCCTGGGTTCGAATACCGCCATGTACCAATATGTTTTCGATTTTAGATTTACATATGTATAATCATCCGACGTTCTTAAGGTGAAGGAAAACATCGTGATACAACCTGGATATATGTGAGAAGAAATTCAAAGATATGTGTGAAGTCAACCCGCACTGGGCCAGCGTGATTGACTATGGCCTAGTCGCCCCTAATTTGGGGAGGCTACGAGCCTCTCAGTGGAGACGTAAAGCGAGCTGATGATGATGATGTATAATTTCATATTGATAAACAATTTTCTGATATATGTTTTGTCGGAATAACGTTCGGTAGAGTCCAACACTAATGTTGGAGAGGAATATACACACAAATCGCTAGTTAATTTTATCATAGTGACGTAACTCACAAAGAGACTGACCGACAAACGCCTGTGTAAATTATAAAAACTGGCCGCGAGCCAAGCGAAAAATATATCGTACAGTCTGCTAACTAGATTTCTATATGTTATCAATTATTGAATTTACTTTCATTTCTTATTTATATATTAGAAGTCGTAATCAAAGAGTAAGCGTCAAAGACAAAGATACAAAGACTTTGCCATTGTACTCGTATATACTCACCAAGAGCGACGCCAGCCGATAATCAAGTGGGAAACAAGTTTTTTTTTTATTTCAAAGAAAATGCTTATCATGTGGTCAAATTCTTAATGAAATACTGACAGTTTTTGAGTTTTCTATGCAGATTCATAGAGATAAGCTGATTTTTTTAGTCAATTTATCTTCTTCCCTAGATTTAGTTGGATTTTTTGGTTTTGCGGTCACGAAATGTTCTTATGATTTCATATGGAAAAATAAAATATACCAAATTAAAAGCTAATGTTCTAAATCAACATAACATATTAGATTTATATACATTGTAATTTTGCGACGATAAATTGAAAAACCATTTACGTTTTCGCGTGTCAGCCATGACAAAATGAACCCTTGATAGCGCCAATGACGTAAGGGAACGAAATTCACTTTTTCACGTATTATATCAAAGGCTTTGGAAAAAATGTGTTGGAAAATAAATTGCTTATACGACAAGACATGTTACATTATGGACGATTAATATGTCTAGGGATAAATGATCTTGTTTTGCACGAATTTATATTTGTCTTTTTTTTTGTTTGAGGTTTTACTATAAAGGTTTTTCTAAAAAAACATCACCCTCTTAGTCGGGTAAAGAAATATAAATCTCCTGTAATCATAAAAATATTTTCCTAAGCACTAGCACACGCTTTAACAGTGATAGAGCTTGTAACGACATCTGCAAAAAATGGGCCTCGGTAAAACCACGACCACACAGAAAACCAGCATGAAGTGCAAGTAATCCCACTTTTCATCTAATGATTGTGCGTGTCGGAGGCCTTATTTCAATCCTTTTCCCTTTCAAATCCTTCTCTAATAAAGATAGGATGGAAAGGTACATTGGACTCGACAGAGGACGGGACACATAGGAAGGCAGTAAGGGAGTTAAGCTGGAAACTTAGCATAACAATAGCCATTCAAATAGCAGTGTATATTACTGTTAGTAAATCAATCCCTAAAGAGACCACTTATCTATTTTTGGTGCGACATTTAGAAGTAGATGTCAAACTGGACGATGTATAAGATATATTGTAAAGGTAAGAATGGATTATTGTACGGATAAAGCGGATGTCTTTACCGATTCGGATCAAATATCCCTTTTCAAACAACTGACATGGGTAGACGATAAGTGACGGATATCAATTTCATTCGTAAAATTGAACTATCGAGACAAAATCGTTATTGATATTAATTCGAGAAACGAAAACTTTGTATTCCTTTTAAGGAAAAAAGATTGACAGTCAAAGCTGTTAACCAAAAAAAAAATTTTATGGTCACATTTAGACTAATAGGCAATGGCTGGTGATTCTTTAATATTGTTATAAATATCGTTATTATCGTCTATTATTAAATTTCAAAGGAATTTCGCAGCTGCAAAAATACGTCACAAGAAATAAGAATTATTTGAAGGAAAGGATGGGAAGGGGAGGTGGATTTGATGAAGGAGGAGATGCATAAGAAGGTTAAATATTCTCTTTTTGTGCGTCTCCTCCTTCGTCGATTGAGGGTCGGCAACGCATCTGCAATTGCGGATGTCTATGGGCAGCGGTCGCTTCGCCATTTCGGCGAATTTATGTGGACGCTTGCTCGTTTGTCACCTTGTAATAATTTTTTTTTCTGTTTAGTTTAATATTTAACACATTTCTTATTTTTTTTTGTATCGTACGTGGCAAACGAGCAAGCAGCCACCTGTATACGACGAAAAAGAAAAGCGACCACTGCATAGACATGTGCAATTTCAGATGCATTACTTGCCTTTAATCTACAGAGGAGGCACAGAGCTGGCAACAAAAGTATTTGTTGGGTGCAAGAATGGGCTGGCTCGCTATGTTTTCAAAGCGAATACTAAGGATAATGTGCTTAAGTAGGAAGTGAAAAACAACTGTTTAGATTACAACTTTATTCAAAGAATTTTATTGGACAAAATGGAGTACAAAACACAAAATATCAATTTACATTTAAAAAAAAAGACGGGTAACTTTCAACATTAAAATTTCACATTTATTACAATGTTTTAAATTAAATCGTATTTATTTAAATCAAATTAGTCGCAAAAAAATCTTAACAAACATATCCCATTTTTTAAAATAAACTGAGCATAGTTTATTGAGGTGTTTTGTAAAATATACACAAAGCGTAAATAAGGTCGTTCTTAAAGAATTCAAAGATTTGCTCTCGAAATTACTTTTGTAAAGACGGATTAACTTTCAATGAGGTTTTACGTTCTTTAATTAAGCAAGAATTTATAAGCGTTGGTGTCCATTGTCAAAAAACATGTAAATTAATATGCTACAACATGTTTTAAAAGACTTGAAAGATAAGTTTTTATGTAAGTATTTGATATGTTTATGGCAGTGAAAACGCATGTTAAACACGCCGTAATGTTACATACTTCAGGACAATTAGAAATGAAGTTAGTCGAAGTTTTGTGCATTCACTCCATTCATAGATATATATTTATCTTACAAAACTGATTCATTTCTTTCACAGAAATATCGTTCACGTCTTTGTTCTAAGAAACTTACGACACATTCTTACCCAATACAAAAACTATTACAACAGTGAATCTTAAAATAAACGCACTTTAGTGTATACAGATGGAAGTGATCATAGCGACATTTGTTACGTGACACTGGAAACGTTAGCCAATCTTTAAAATCTTACTAATATTATAAATGTGAATGTTTAGATGGATGGATGTTTGGATGGATGATGGATGTATCTCCAGAACGGCTCAACGGATCTCGTTGAAATTTGGCATAGATGTAAATCATAGTCTGAAAGAACAGATAAACCACTTATTATCATTTTTTTAAATTAATCCGGCGCGGACGGAGTAGCGGGCGACAGCTAGTTAATAATAATTCATCCTTGCGTATCGCGTTGTGCGCACACCGTACACACAACTTTGAATCGTCGACGCAAGTCGCGTCGGTCAGGCATAGCGACTTTACGTCAACTAACTCTGCGCCATCTTGAAAATCTTGCCAAACAGATTGCGAGCGACTAGTTTTGCAAGATTGTCGGTGACCCATGTACAAATTAACCTGTAATAGACCTGCATGAGCTACATGACATTGAAATAAAAGGACGGCGCAGGACAGTCTGTGATAGCAAACTCTGGTATCGGAGGCCAAGATCCACTTTGGATCACTGCGTCAATGGTATAAGTAAAATAACCTTGACAGTTATCAAATTCAAACATATTCTAGCCAAAATATTGTATTTATAAAACAAACATCCAGTTATTGAGTTAAAAAAATTGACATGATTTTAACGAGCCGCGTAGGAAGTTCGTCACATGTTATGTTTTTCATTGATTATGTAATAAATAACAAGTTTTTCTTTAAAAAGTATTGGAGACTTGCCTATTTAAAAAAGGAATATATTTAAATTAAATCGATATAGTAAAGTCTAGTCAAAAATAAACAAAAAATTAATTTATAAAAATAAATAAGAAAGAATTTTTATATAGAAAGTTCTATGTCAACTTGATGTTGTTATTTTATTTAACTCCAATTACATGAAAATTTATTTTATAACTAGATGTCGACCGCGACTCTGTCCGTATACTTTAAAAAAAACTTGATTTGGAGGACAGAAACCTGGTGCACCAACCCTGGGTAACATAGGTGGGTAACATAGGTGGCTGGGCAACGTAGGTGGGACAAGGTCAAGGAGATGATGATGAAGTAGCCTATATGTTCATCCAGAGTATGTTCTACATCTGTGCCAAATTTCATCAAGATCCATTGAGCCGTTCTGAAGGTACCTTCAAACAAACATCCATTCATCTAAACATTTATAATATTAGTAAAATTACAATTATTTGTGCAGTAGATTTAAGAAAACTAAAAAAAATGAAAATTATGAAAAAAATGAAAAAAATGAAAAACTAAAAAATAAAGAAAATTATTTAATCAAAGCGACCTGACAGAATTAATGTTCAACAATTTGACCGGATCACTATGAATTCCAGCAAACACCGTGTGCCATTTCAATCAAAATAAACAACACTTTATTGAAATGTATTTATATGCAAACTTTTAATTAATACGTGCGGTGATTATAAAACGATTTTGTCGATTGAATTTTTAATTGAATAAGTTTATAATTATAGTTATTATTATTTTTTATAAGAGAAGGGAGCAAACAAGCAGCGAGAACCCTAAGGTGTTCATCGACTTTTTCCGTTGGTTTTTTTTTCCGTCCTTATAAGAAAAGAATAAGAAGGGTTGTAAGACTAAAATTTGACCTACAGCACATACTCATAAGGTACAAAGCGGAATAACTACCATTTTGATTATCTGTGTGGTCGTAGTATTGCATTGGTAGATCCCGCATCAACAATATTTGTTGGGTGCACGAATTGGCCAAGTTGACCGGTGCAATACCACGACCACACAGAAGACAGGCGTGAAGTGGAAGCAATTCCGCGTTTCGTCTGATGAGTGTGGTACCGGAGGCCTAATTTTAGTCCTCTTTCCCTTCCCACCCTTTTCTTATTAGGAAAGGATGGAAAGGTGAAGTGGATTTGGCGGAAGAGCGGACGCATAGGAAAGAGAAATATCCTCTTTCAGTGCATCCCCTTCCCCGTTGATCAAAGGTAGGGAACGCATCTGCATTTGCGGATGTCTATGGGCAACGGTCGCCTCGCTATTGCGACGAATCCAGGTGGCCGTTTGCTCGTTTGCCACCTTATGATATAAAAAAAAAACTGGTCAGTCCATTTGTACTACAGCTAATGCCTATACTACTGTTTTATACATGTCTCAGGAAAATTACTATACAAACATCTGTTAGTACATTAGTAGTGCAAAGTGCACTTAATGCAGTGATCCAATAACTGTCGGGTCAGTATCTCCTCGTGGACGTCTGCCAACGAATGCTTCAAACTATGATGGCCACTAATGCGATGTCAAAGTCCTTTACTCTCTAACTAGTGTTAAATGTTTTTATCTTACTATTTATAAATACGGATGTTTGAATAGATGAATGGATGGATGTTTGTTAGAAGTTGTCTCGAGAACGGCTGTATGGATCTCGCTGAAGTTTGGCATATATGTAGAATAACACATAAGTTACTAATGACGTTTTTTTAATTCCACGCGGAAGGAGTTGCGCGCAAAAACTAGTGTTTTAATAAATTTGTACGGATCGCATTAAATAACATGAAAAGTACCAAGTCTACACAACCAATATCCTTACATTAATTTATGAGATTCCATGTAAAAACTGATCATAGCATACGCTTGGAATAGTACGAAATCGTCATCTATATATATAAAAGAAAGTCGTGTTAGTTACACTATTTATAACTCAAGAACGGCTGAATCGATTTGACTGAAAATTAGCTTATTAGTAGCTTAGACCCAGGAAACGGACATAGGATAATTTTTACCCAGTTTTCTATTTTTTATTCCGCGCGGACGGAGTCGCGGGTAAAAGCTAGTAATAAATAAACATTTTTATTCAATCCTACGTATTCAAGAAACAAAGTATTCTTTTTTGATGAACGTACCTAACTTCCAAAGCCATATAATAAAAAGAAAAAAATTAACCACAGAGCAGTTTATTTTAAATAATTCTACGACCATTACAATAATTTGCCGCGACATGAATGTGAAATTACAAGCAATTAATAAACAACAATGTGTAATTGTTATGAATCGTTCTGACCCATTTCTCTTCAGATATTTTTCATCTGACTATATTTAATTATCTAGAGACAGTAATTAGTTTGACAAATGTTTCTAAATTTTTTTTATGCGATAATGTAATCTTACTACTTAATATTAATGCTAATGTTTAGATGGATGTTTGGCACAGATGTAGAACATAGTCTGGAAGAACATATAGGCTATTCATTAAGTTTTAGAACGAAGTTCCTTATCGCGCGTTGTGAAAGGGGGCTAGACGGAAAAAACTCTTACGAAAAGTTGTCACGACACTTTTTGCTATAGTAAGTATGTTAACGACGAATGAGCGCTACTTCACCATGGCAACGACGTGATATTGTCGTATAACGAAAATTAATAGAAATAAAATGTACTTCTTGTGAAGACTTAAGTTTTTTTTTCATAGAATAAACATTGGTTCCTTCACTAATTAATCGAAAGGAACTTCGTTCCATCCGGGTGTCCCTTGACACCTCTCAAATTTTTTATTATTGGAATAAGCATGAACCTTTGCATCTTTATGCAGATAATCTTTTGCCCGTGACTTCTTCCGTGCGGAATAAAATAAAATTATTAGTGCCGAATTTTATCACCGCGTGTCTGCGTGAATCATTCCCATTTATAATATTAGTAAAATAATAAAATAATAACCTTGTTATTATACATGTATAACAACAATGGAACCTCATTGTAAACATTCCATTAGCTAGCCATTAATATGATAAAAATATACATTTCTTAGAAACTACAAAATGTATGAAATTGTTGGCTGTTTTATTATTATTCTGTTTGTTATTCGAGCTCTACTACGGAAATACGATTTATATCCCGTCAATGAGAAAAAACAACTTTCCCGCCTATTTTTCGTTGTCAAGTACCGCTTTTGGTCAATTGCCAAAATATTATGCACAAAGTTATAAGTACCAGTTATATTTGTCATCTTTTTTATGTCGGTCCTCTAAAATCATTTTTGTAATGTAAAAATTCACAACAGACAAGAAGATAGGCGATTATAGGTAAAAATTATAGATATACTAGCTGTCGCCCGCGACTCCGTCCGCGCGCAGTTAAAAAAAAATGAAAAATAGATGTTGGCCGATTCTCAGACCTACTGAATATGCTCACAAAATTTCATGAGAATCGGTCAAGCCGTTTCGGAGGAGTACGGGAACGAAAACTGTGACACGAGAATTTTATATATTAGATAATGTATTTGGAATTTAACTAAACACATTTTAAAGAAATGACTCGGCTCTTTCTTTTATTTAAATCGTTTTAAAAATTATTATGCTGAGAGAAATGCTACAAAACAATTTCTGAACTAAAATACTTAACTAAATTTACAAACGAAATCTATTTAATCTTTTATCTGCGAATATTTTAGTAAATCCCTAAAGGCAAAGCCAAAATTTATCATCGTATAAATCTATAGCAAAATTATATCTAATGAAATATCACAATGGTATTTGTAAAGAAAATTTAATAGCATATTTTGTTAAATCTTTGGAACAGAATAACTATAAAGCAATATTTCTAATTAGAGAATATTTTCCCGCCTGAATGGAGTGAACCTTTAAAATATAGTCGTCTCTTTTTAATGCATAGATTAGACACGTTGCGCTAGTGTGTTTCAACTACACTACTGATTTTATCATACGTCGGACTTCACTCTTGCTCTGATTTCGAAACGAAAGCTTCGTGAATTTCGGTTAACGTGATCGCGTTCGAAGAGCGTTCGAAATTTGAAATTGTAAATTGGAGTTTTTTTTACAATGCTATCTGTGGAATGGTGGTTTTAATATTCGTTTTATGGAATATTTTGTGGCCAGTGCGTATTTTTTTAATTGCTAAAATTTTACTATAGAACCAGTGATTTCATGTCTATAATATTTAATCTGTGAACATATTTAATTTCACAAGAATTACTTCAATTTTTTTCTAACGATTTTAAATAACATATAATTACAATTTTTCACCAGACTTTTAATTTAAAAGTTAGACATAGATTAATATTATTTTAATTTTTTTCAGGTATACCAGTGTATGTGTTATTGTGAAACAAATGTATAGTGATGTGTAAGTGAGGTGTAGTGACAAGATGGAGTCGAACCCATTGCCTCTGGAGACGGAGGACGAAGGCCGTCAGCCACAGGGCTCCTCCACGGGCAGCGGGTCTTCATCAGGAACTGGATATTATGGACATAAGAACGGTGAGAAGTTTACTTTTTTTATGATGTGATAGCAACGTAAATCGATGTTTGTGCCAGTGAAATAATATTTTGAGATTTTTCATGTATAAAATTTTTTTGTTACGTAGAAAATGAAATAATGTTTCCATAACTTTGTACATTTGGAGAAAGCATATTCAATAGTAGTTTTTGAAGTTATTTATCTAGATAGATAAAAGCAAATGCGTCAGAAGCAAATTTTTTTCACGATTTAAAACTATTTAAATATCAGACATAGTTTGTGATAAATTCAAGCCGACGATGTTTAGAATATTCGTAGATATTTTAAATGTACTGCCGTTAGAATTAATCAACGTCTTGAAGCTTTGCCATATCTTATCTCCATCTTGATTTAATCGTTATATATTTTGGCAGTTTCTGAAGTTGCAAGAATTTATATTAAACAATCTATAATGAAAATTAAAAAATATACATTACTAGCTGTCGCCCGCGACTTCGTCTCGAATTAAAAATAAGTTATTAGTAGCATATGTGTTCTTCCAGATTTCATGAAAATCCGTTGAGCTGTTCCGGAGATACCTTCAAACAAACATCCATCTAAACATTCGCATTTATAATATTAGTAAGGTAATAATGGAAATGTCAAAATAGTAAGGAAAAAAAAATCCCGATAGAGTGTATCGTTATGACACTCCGATGAAACTTCATTTTTGTAATCAGTCAAGCCGCTTAGGTTAATTAAAAAAAACTAAAAATCTACTAGTCTTCTAATTATTTTAAAAAATAATCAAATAAATGGGACCCATCTGTAAGCATTATCTTTCGATTAAAATATTTTTTATCAAAATCGGAGCACCAGGGCTGAAGCTTCGTGGTAACACACAAAAAAAATACAGTAGAATTGAAAACCTCCTTCTTTTTGAAGTCGGCTAAAAAATTGAATTGTTGGATGTCTTTGAGGCTACATGAGACTTTAGTTAGTTCAATTGTACGATATTCTTTGAATCCATTATATTTGAGTCTATGATGGCGATATAAAGAAAAAGTCATTACAGTCAAAACCGTTTATGGCGACATCGTTTAGAACAACATACCGGTTAAATTGACCAAAATCAAAGGTCCTGGCTGAATGTTATATACATATCTTTCCTATTTATACCTGTCACCGGTTGTTACAACTATCGGTTTTTACGACTCAATATGAGTAGTCCCTTCGATGTCGTTATAACAGATTTTGACTGTATTTCTAAACTTGTTTTAAAGTGGAATAAAAAGTGTACATTAAAAATACATTAGGAAAAAACTTACCCTTTAAGAAACACTTAATTTTCTGTTGTTTGTACAAATTAGTTCAAACCTTTCGATAATAAAGATAAAAGGTACATTAATTATTACTTATTTAAACTCTAGTAATAGACAAGTTCAAACTAACATCCTACAATCTTCATGCTAAAGCTAACAAATATAGGTCAAGGCTCCGAATATGAATTTGTCCCATTCGGTGTCGAGACACTTGGTCCGTAGAATCCTAGTGCTAGAAGGCTTTTTAAAGAAACAGCAAAAAGGTTAGTCGACATCACAGGAGACCGAAGAGCTGGTAGCTACCTCGGACAAAGAATAAGTCTAGCCATTCAAAGTGGGAACGCTGCCAGTATCTTCGGAACCTTGCCTAAAGGGACACCTTTTAATGACATATTTTAGTTAATCTTCATTTGTCATGTAATATCTAATGTCTACATTTTCATAAAAACATCGTTCCATTCGATGTAAACATTAACATATCTTTTACGTGATCTTTCAAAGGTTATAATAACTATTTACTACAAATGATACGTAATAAAAACACAATAACAAAGAAAGTATTTGTAACGTCACGTCATCGAAAAACTTTGTATTAGATGTGTACAGTACACTTCGGTTGTAAAGTATTACGATAAATCTGATACAAATTTTGATATACTTTGTCGATGAAGTTACGAAGACGTATAACGCAGATATTCGTAACATATCAGTGGCTTTAATACGAATGTTAGTAATAATCGCCATTGTATCATAATCGACAAAATTTAGTTTAAGAAGTAGACCAAAAGTCTCATACTAATCTTACTAATATTATAAATACGAAAGTTAAGATGGATGGATAGAACGGATCTCGATGAAATTTGGCATACTTATGGAACATAGTCTAGAACACATAGACTACTTATTAAGTATTTTTAATTCCGAGCAAACGGAGTCGCGGGCAAAAGCTAGTTTTCACATAATAGACGATGACGATACGAAGGCGATTGTAACAAATATTTGTGCTAGGCCCATTGTACATATCTGTCTTTTTAGCCGACTTCAAAAAGAGGGAGGTTATCAATTCGACTGTATTTTTTTTATGTGTGTTACCGCGAAACTCCGCCCCTGTTGCTCCGATTTTGATAAAAATTATTTTAATCGAAAAGAAGTGTTTGCGGATGGGTCCCATTTTTTTTAAACTAGAAGACTAGTAGATTTTGCATTTATGTTAAACAATGTCTTAAATTAAACAAAACATTAACGAACTCTACAACAACAAAGTTTTCTATACGAACATATCGTAATGTTAATTTTAACTCCAGCCCATTGAACTCCCGTCCTATTGTATTTGGAGCGGTTGCGCTGACTATTCCGGTCAAGTGTGCGTTCAGCCATGGACATCTGCCAGTCTCTATCATCAAGAACACTCATACAAAGTTCCACTTCACTCACAATATAAATGGCAATATAATATAGATGTAAGTCAAAAAACTCAATTTTTTTAGGAGAAACTTTGGAGTGTAGTACTTACAGTTATATTGAATTACTATATTATAATAGACAATATAGTTATATTGGAATATACCCTATTTGAATATCGATTTAAATTAAACCCACATAACTTAATTGTGAAAACTTTATACGTAAGATCCGAATTCTGGACTATTTAGTAAACATATTATTTTCCCACTTTTAAGTTACATTAATAATATCTGGCCAAATTGTAAAGAAAATTTCAAATTTGTAAGAATTACGAAGGAAAACAACGTGATAAAACATGTCTATGAAAGAATTCAGAGATATGAAGTCAAGGAACTCGCCAGGCCAGCGTGATTAACCATAGTCTAATCACCCCTAACTTGAGATAAGCTTCGAGCCTTTTAGTATAGGTGTAGGCTTCCTACGACAAAAATTGATTTACTAGCTGTTGCCCGCGACTTCGTCCGCGCAGCATAAAAAACATAATAAGTAGCTTATGTGTTCTTCTACATCTATGCCAAATTTCATTAAGATCCGTTCAGCCGTTCCGGAGATATTTTCAAACAAACATCCATTCATCTAAACATTCGTATTTATAATATTAGTAATACACAAGGCAATTTTGCAACAATATCGGAGTGTTTTAGCCAATTCTTACGTTTAGATGTCAATTTTTGGTAAAGCGCATTTCTAGAGGCAAAAATCCGTATAAATGCAAAAGCTCTATTCAATGAAGCTGAACCAACAGGCGAAAGAATAGCCTTAGGATATACGAATACCCGTTTGACTTTAGAAATTTCAATTTTCCTCTTCAAAGATTAAATGCGGAAAATATACCAACGTTTTATGAATTTTTTAAGATAAATTGTCAGTAATAGAAGATGAGATGGTAACTTGCTATAACTTATTTAAATACATGTTTAAAAAATGTAGATATTTAATACGACTGACAGCCATAAACAAATACTTATATGACTACTAGCTGTCGCCCGCGACTCCGTCCGCACGAAGTTAAAAAAAAAAATGGGGGGGGGGGGTTATGAAAAATAGATGTTAGCCGATTCTCAGACCTACTGAATATGCTCACAAAATTTCATGAGAATCGTTCAAGCCGTTTCGGAGGAGTACGACGTCGACGTTGACGACATTTGACAAAACCAGCAAGCGGTCACCTGAATTCGCCAATATAACGAAAAAACAGCTGCCCATCTGTTGCAGATGCATTGCCTTCCTTTAATCGACTGATAAGGAGACGCACAGAAAGAGAATAATTCCCCTTCCTAACCATACTTCCATCAAATCCACGACAAAATTTCCCATCGCAATAACAACAACATCCCATAACATCCTATTTTTATTTTATTTTTTATTTTATATTGAAAAAGTTAACGCTTGACCACGATCTCACCCGATGAGGTGAAGATGTGGTCTAAAGATGGTACGCGCTAGCTTTGTAGGTGCCTATTCACTCTACTCTTGAAGGCCCCCGCATCGTACTTGGACGGGAAAACTGACGCCGGCAACTTATTCCAATCCTTAGCAGTACGCACAAGGAACGATGATTCAAACTTTTTCGTTCGAATATATCCTAATAAGAAAAGGATGGAAGAGGAAAGGAGACATAATTGGGCCTCGTACGCTCACACGCATCATACTAAACGCGGAATTTCTACCAATATTACATGTTAAAAACCTTCATTATGTATATCAGCTAACAATAACTTTGTTAAAATTATACCAAACTCAAAGCATAAAATCAAAGAACACGAATTGACAAATCCAAAATAAATTGAATAACATCAAAGACGCCGGTTATCTTGTGTCTTACTCCATTCGTTTTCTCGTAATAGCATTTATGATGACACAGGTATCCTTTGTCTTTTAAATAATAAGACCTGTCAACCCTGTCAAGCACGTGATTACTCCTTTGTCAAATAAAATTGCGTGAGGAAAGTGTTGAGTCAGTATGCGTTCATAAATACACAAGTTTCAGCATGATGTGTACATGAGTTAATGTCATCTTTATTTCGCCTTCAGAAGCCTATATACCAGCTAGCATTAGCTATCTTCCCGTCCAAGTCTTGCCAAAATAGGTCCAGCAGTTTCAGAGATTACCCGTAACAAACGCGTCAAGAATTTCAAATATTATTTCAGTTGTCAACAACGCAAACACATAATGTGTACGAAAAATTATTTTATTTTGATACAAACAGACATTTAATTTTATTAATATGTATGAACAACGGTCTTGTTTAGTCTATTTCTTTATAGTCAAAGCTGGTATCCTAGCGACCTGATTTTTGGCACACAAAGTGTGAACAATGGTCTCGGCTCATTACTTAAAAGCCAAAGACTATTAATCACTGTAATAATCAATGATAACAGTTGCGTTAGTAATTGAGCGTTAGCTGCTATTAATAACCTCTCTATTATAAATCAGGGTTAGTAGAATAGACAATACAGAATACATTTATAACTAGTTGTGTTTTTTTCAGGTAAGAATAATAACTTGACCAATACAATATTTATTCGTCACCTTAGGCCTTATCCCACTCACTTGGGATTTGCACAGAAGGTTTTATAAACCTTATAGTTTTGGCTTAATTTTTTTACGGCCGACCGCCTGGTTATCACCAACCCGATTTAGGAGGTATATAATACTTATTATCAAAGTAAATTAGTATAGTTTTAAAATTGTAATATCTTCTAAAGTATACTCACCGTGGATTTCTGAGACCAAATCCCCATTTAAAACATATTGTTATCTTTGTTCTGTCAAATATAATAACACGTATGACATTATTTTTTGTACAGAGATTTTGATGTCGGAAACCAACGGTTAGAGGTTTGAAATAAAAATCATTCTATAAAAAATTTCAACAACTTAAATGTAATTTTAATATTAAAGAATAATGGAAAATAAAACGTGATTATTGAATTAAAATCAGAAAGATTTAGTACGCGTTAAAATATGAAAGAAACGTGCCAAGAACTACCAATTCCATAATATTAAGCAAACAAAATATCATATCTCTTCTCTGAACAAACACGTCTAAACATGTTAGAGCCATGTTTACACTACAACATTCGATTCGTAAACAAATATAACATCAACTAATTGGATAGTTACCAATGGTCACAATTTATTAAAAGAGTTATATCATTTATGTTCGACTGAAATACAATTGATGTAAATTCATCTATATACATAAAATTCTCGTGTCACAGTTCTCGTTCCCGTACTCCTCCGAAACGGCTTGACCGATTCTCATGAAATTTTGTGAGCGTATTCAGTAGGTCTGAGAATCGGCCAACATCTATTTTTCATAACCCCCCCATTTTTTAACTGCGCGCGGACGGAGTCGCGGGCGACAGCTAGTTGACTATAAATATCTAATCGCATTTATCTTGGCTAAAAATATAAACTGATACGATTTTGAACTTTATTTTTTCACCGATTGTGTTAATATAGATAAGTTTTGAAACATATCTTGAGCTAGATGTTGCCAGCGACTCCGTATGCACGGAATAAAAAAAAACTTAATAAATAGCCTATATTTTCTTCCAGACTATATTATACAACTGTATTATTTCTTTAAGATCTGTTGAGCCATTCTGGAGATATTTTGCAACAAAAAACATTAAACTTTCTCATTTATAATATTAGTAAGATGTAGAAGAAGCGAGAGAGATGTGCCACGACTGCACTAAATGGAGGTCCGTGTTCCTACCCCTTTGGGCTAGAGGCGTGAGTGTTGTTATTTTGTAGGATAACCTAGAAAACTTATGTAACAAACTAAACGTTATGAAAAAGAAATAGCGAGAATATCAAGAAGAATAATATAAAGGAAAGTACAAAAACAGACAATACATTCAAATCGATATATATAAAAGAAAGTCGTGTTAGTTACACTATTTATAACTCAAGAACGGCTGAATCGATTTGACTGAAAATTGGTGGGCAGGTAGCTTAGAACCAGGAACGGACATAGGGTAATTTTTACCCCGTTTTCTATTTTTTATTCCGCGCGGACGGAGTCGCGGGTAAAAGCTAGTAAGATATATTGTAACAACCATCGATTGATTTCTAGAAAAAATACTTAAGTAGAAAAAGTTATAGTTGAATAACAGAAATTTTTTAAATAGAATGTACTATAGATAATATTATTATTTATTATTTGATAAATAAAGAAAATCTCAAATTCGAAGAGTTGGATATCTTATAAAATAAACAATTATAAATGATTCCATTCAGTTTACAATATTATGATATTATAATTTTAATTAGATAAGATAAATAATGTCGAAATTCACATTCTGTCGGTAACTCTGTTATTGTCCACGAAATAGAATTTAAAAGCTCGTAAAAAGCACCTACGTTAGATGTTTTGTATTAAACGAGTGGACGTGGTATTTTGGTAGACGTCACCTGGCTGAGTCGTTTGTATGATAAATGTTCGCCTTAGATCCGTCTTCAGAGACATTACGTCATCACTTTTATGTTCATGCAATTTACTTTATTATTATCTGTTGTGACGCATTGTAAATGTTTTTTTTCTGTTGTTATATTATACTTAACGCACTATTGTATGGTTGCGTCGCGATTATCGCGTTGCATGCGCTCCGTACACACAACATTGAATCGTCGACGCGAATCGTCTTCGATTAGTACAGCCACAGCGACTACATGTCAACTGTATAGATTTGCCGCCATCTTGAAAATTTCAGTGACTTTCCTCACGACGATCTTTAAAAACAGGTTGCGAGCGTCTTTAGCGATGACAGATAGAAATGTCGACGACGCGCGCTGTGTGCGAACTTTAGAACATTGAGTTTTTAATGATTTACGTAGCTTTATGTACGAAATACTTTATGTTCAAAGACATTCGACATATGCTATTAATAGAGTCGACAAAAAGCACCCAACTTTACCATTGGATAATAAGTCGTTAGTCATAAATTGAATATGATTACCTTACTGACGTTTACGCTATGATTATAGAAAAAGTGTTTGTAGGGAAATGTTTTTAATGTCCACTCTATAACTGATATAGGTATTTAAGTCACACTATTCCTGTGACATACGATATATTTGTACGAGCGTCGGTGGCTCAGGGGTTAAGCACTTGACTTGCAATCTGCAGGTCCAGGGTTCGAATCCCGCCATGTACCAATGTGTTTTTCGATTTTCGATTTACATATGTACATTTATCCGACGTTCTTACGGTGAAGGAAAACATCGTGATGCAACCTGCACATATTTGAGAAGAAATTCAATGATATGTGTGAAGTCAACCAACCCGCACTTGGCCAGCGTGGTTGACTATGGCCTAGTCACCCCTAACTTGGGGTAGGCTCCGAGCCCCTCGGTGGGGACGTACAGTGAGCTGATGATGACGATATATTTGTTACTAGTTTTTTTTATTTTATTTCCGGGTGGAAGAAGTCGCGGTCAATGGTCTAGTTCATTATAATAAGCAGAATACAAGCTTTTTCATCAAGAAACAAAAGGTCTTCGTCTTCCAAGTCCACATATGTCAACTCTATCGATTTATCTCTTCTACTCTATCTCCCTACCACTCTATTTTCACGTCTAAAGTCCTCTTTATCATAGAAGTCAGATAAATGTTAGTCAGAATACGAAATACTATCCTTAATTAGAGAATTAAAAGTCAATAATCACGTATCCGTCACATGCACAGCTTAATAAAAGTTCTGTAATAAAAGGTACGCGGAACACATTAACTGTACAAACATCTGGAGTTGCCGACGTGACGTCAACAGATGTCGCGCCTCTGGCATAAAACGACGCTTCTTAACATTCAAATGAACGTGCTCGGATTTTACGACTTTCATAGTAACTACTAGACATATCTATTTTTACCCTGAATATTTTGAATAGCAATTGTTTAATTTTACGTTTAACTTTTTTCAGATGTTTCTAAAAAATTTTGAAAAGTTATCATACATCGCCCTTAACATTTTATAAATGCGAAGATGGATGTTTGTTTGAAGATATCTCCGTAACGGCTAAACTGATCTAGACGAAATTTGTCACAGATGAAGATCACAATCTGGAAGAACACAACAGGCTACTTATTAAGTTTTTTTTAATTCCGCTCGGACGGAGTCACGGACGACAGCTAGTTTATGAATACAACTTAAATAAAAAATAGCCTCTGTCCCTTAGAGATAACCTAGTATTCGGATGGTGAAAGAATTTATGAAATTAGTTTAGTAGTTTTTGAGTTTATTTGATACATTCTGACATAACTGACTCAAGAGGATAATGTTGTTTAGTATGCAAGTTCCATTATGACTACCTGCAGTCTAAACGACAGAACCAATTTTGGCGATTCAGGTGTCATGGGAGTCGATTATTTTTGTAAGTAACAAAATAGTTTTATAACATTTGTGTAGTGTAACTAATATTTTCGTAGGCGTCTGTGATTTTAACTCAATACAAAATAACTAAATTATACTAGAGCTATTAATTTCCAGTTGAATTGCTCCATAAATTTCACAGGTGCTCGAAAATATCGGCGTAATACTTACGCGTATGAAGTAGTGAACAAATCCCCGCCAGATGTGCCGCGCAGAATAATATCGTAATTAATTTTACGTGTTATAGAGATACACAAACCTCGTTCATAATGTTTTCATTTTAAGAACGTTGAAGCGAATAAATCTTAACACTTTAAAGCAATTTAAAAAAAATACTGGACCATATTATGTTTATTATCAACACCAACAAAACTCTTTTGAAAATTATTAAACAAAATCTATCTTAAATACTACTGCTGACATCAGCTCAAATACAGACCCACCATAGGGCTTGAAGCAAACACAAACAGGGATGACTAGGCGATAATCAACCACGCTAGTCCAATACTGGTTGACTTCATACATGTCGGGAAATTTTCCATCATTGTAAGAACCTCGGATAAATGTAATGAAGCATCTAAATTCTGGACACTCAGTACATTAAGAGATAAATTTAGTTGTAATATATTAAGGTCTTATATCTTTTGCCTTGTCAATTCTAAAATAGGTTTGCAATAAACTTGAAAGAAGCAGATATGCATATCAAAACAAATGTACTTACTATAGAAGATATATCTACCGCTACTATTTAAGAAGCCGCCAGCTCGCTCTATCTTGGATTCTGTGTTTCGTCTGGGTACATGTCAGTCCGATTGTTTTCATATCGGCCGCCACTGAGAGACCCATAGATACATAAAGTATAATTTCCTTACAATATATGCGACGTGATGAATAACTTTTTTCGTATTTTTTAATAATTAAAATGATATATTAAATCACAAATTGAAAAGCAAGCGTATAACTGAAACCACCATAAGTTTGAAAGGGATTTAGGAAAGACAAAGTTTAAGAATCTTCAACAGAATAAAATGACCAAAATTTCTGTATAAAACACATCGTTATCTTTGTCATTATCTTTCAAAATAAAGATATAATTATTATATTTTAAACGGAGAATTTGTCTCAGAAACCCACTGTAAGTAGATAATAAAAACAAAAAAAAACACACTTTTTATTACACCGCGATCTATTCAATTTAGTTTAGATTTTACTATCGTTAAAAATTTTGTTTACTTTAACGTAACACAAGCCAGGTCGGTATAACAATAACAAATTGCAATGAACTGGTAAAGATTGATTAGTTCAATGGAACAGAATTAATTTTACGACCCTCACCTGTTCAGATTTGACGACGCATACTCAAAGTTATGCGAATAGCGTAGACACGCTTATTACTAACTTTATTACTTTTGTTTAGACTCAAATGCCAAATGGCTTAGACTTAAATTTCAAATTCGATTTGAGAAACTTTACGGCGCAGATTCATTAAAACCGCTTGGCAAACAACGGCGAACAGCAAACAGCAAATAACAAACATGAAATGCATAGGTGTTTGCCTGTTACTGTTTGGTGTTCGCTCGCACTTTCGCCAAGTTGTGTGGAGTGTTTGTGTTCGATGTTTGGCAAGTATTTGGTGATTGTGGCTGTTTGTCGACAATACCAAGAGTCTGGGCCTTTAGTCAACGACTACTATAGCCTTACTTCTTACCGCGCATTATACTCAACTGAATCCTTGCACGACACGTGCTTTGCATCAACCGATCGTTTTCATTATTCTTTACCCCGTATGATGCGATACCATCGAATTATTGTCTAATGAAATTGCGCCTTTATATATTTAGATTATATTTAATATTAAGGTAGTTTACAATTGTAAGTTGCAACTGCCGAAACACCTGTGAAAAAACTGTTGTCTCTATTTTTTCAAAGATAATGAGACGTAACGGGGTAACGTGTTTGTAGGTTCATTTCGTTGTGATCTCCTCTAACCAAAAGTAAAGCCATTTTGAATAATTATCCGTGGAATTCTGGGTCCAAAATCTCCGTTTAAAACATAGTGCTATATCTGTGTTATCAAAGATAATGACAAGGGTGACGATATGTTTTAAATTTTAGTCTTAAAAACCCAAGGTAAAACCCTAGTCTCATTCCATTCGAAGTCTTCTGAGCTTCGCAAGGGTAAAGTCGGGTTTATTGTTATTTCAAATTAACATTTTCAGGTTTTTTTGTAAATTTGCTGTCAACTATTTTGATATAATTGTAATGTATTTTATTTAAATACATTGAAAATGGGAAAACAATAATTTGAATACGGAAAGTATGACCATTGCTAATGTACCCGGTTCGGTAGCCGTATAATTTGACGGTTGAATCTTGAATTATTCATATATCTGGAAAGGAGTGCTCCCGGGTTATACTCCAAATGGTAATACTCCGAGACTTCTGCTTTTGTATATTTATATCATGAAAACGTGTATTTTACAAGCAACGTCAAATATTTATGTAAGTTACGTTTTATACGGCACTTAGTTTTTGCAAGTTTAAAGTTACTTATAAATTAAACAACACTCAAATCCGTATGAAAGGATTTTGGATACACATTCTTGAAAATGTCTCTACGAAAATGCCTGTCACTTTTCTAATAACAATTTTATTCAATTGCGTTATTACTGACGCCTTTGTAATTAAAATAGCAAAATGTATAATATAATATTTGTAATATCAATATCAATACATAGTATAAAACAAAGTCGCTTTCGCTGTATGTCCGTATGTATGCTTAGATCTTTAAAACTACGCAACGGATTTTGACGCGGTTTTTTTTAATAGATAGAGTGATTCTTAAGGAAGGTTTGTATGTATAATAAATGCATAATATAGTAGAGAAACACTGATAAATTTAAAGGTTTCTAATGTGAACGCTGTGAACGTTGTGTATAAGGACATTCTGTAGTAGGTATATTTTGCATTGCACCCGTGCGAAGCCGGGGCGGGTCGCTAGTATAAAATAATTAAATATATAAATATATAAAAAATCTTTGACTTGAATGTAATAGATGATAATCATTTCTATTTTTTTTATTGACAGGTGAATGGCGCGGTGAGAGAAGAATGTTGGATATAACAAGAGACAAGCCAGTTAAAGTTTGCGTTCGAGTTGTGGTACCCGTACGTGACCATCCAAAGGTTAGCTTAACGCCTACTAAACGTAGGTTTTCACTACCAATATTATTACCTCCTCAATTATTTATCATTAGGATAAAAAAGATGCATGCTTATATACGTGTGTTTTGTCAATTAAAAAACAGGTTGGTTTATTTTAGAAGCCCATGTAAGCGTACATTTAATTCTTCACAACTACTTGATTATCCTTTCAAAACAATGAAATCTTTTCCTTTAAAAACACTAATATAGAATTTTTTTTATTTAATGTCATCCTTTTTCAGTTTAACTTCGTTGGGAAACTGTTGGGTCCAAAAGGTAATTCGTTGAAGAGGCTTCAAGAGGACACCATGTGCAAGATGGCGGTGCTCGGTCGCGGCTCTATGAAAGATAGACAAAAGGTGCATCTTAACTGTATTATTATTGGGAATATTAATTTTAGTACATAACCCACTGCAGTATACATCAAATGTTAAGCCCGCTACGCACGTTTAGCAAACAACGGCGAACAACAAACAAAAACAAGTATGAACGTGTGGTTTAGTGTTTACTTGTTTTTGATTGCTGTTTATTTGTTTTTTTGGTGTTCTGTTTGTGCCAATGATCGATGTATCTGCGGTTTTTCCACACAAATCATAGTATATTTGACAAACGAAATACCTGTAGTTTAATTAACGTGCTAATAGTTAGATGTGATTGTAGGAGGAAGAGCTGCGAGTGTCGGGTGATCCTAAATTCGCTCATCTATCAGACGAGTTGCACGTAGAGATCAGCGCATTTGCGACTCCAGCTGAGGCACACGCACGTATTGCGTATGCTCTCGCGGAACTGAGAAGATTTCTAGTACCTGTGAGTAGACAAATAATAAAAATCACTTTCCACTTAGGACTATAAAAATACCTAAAGCATGTATTTATGTTACTGTGGCCAGTTTTAGATCTAATTGCATTGTGAGCGTCAACTGGCATATTACTGAAATGAGTTAGTGGGATGGAAATAAACGTCCTCTACTATGACATAAGATTTCCCCTGAATCAAAATAGTAGATATGAATATTCATTTGTCTCTAAAATTTAGAGATATAGTACAGGTACCTTTTATGTATTAACAATCTTTATAATTCTTAATCTTAGGACTACAACGATGACATAAGACAGGAACAGATGCTAGAAATGCAGATACTCTCGTCGCAAAGCGAACAGAGACGACTGACTCCGCCGGAATCTTCCAGAAGTGGGAGCGAAGAAACTCTACCCCTAAGAGATGCAGGGCCTAAACAAAGAGTAAGTGAAGTTAATGGTTAAGATTAACTTAATAATTTGTTAAAAGCTTCTACATTCCACAAAATAACTAATCTACTATAACTTTAACTATAATTAAAAGATACATAAGTAGTTATTAAACTTATAGCCGATGCCAAATATGCAGCAAGCGGCAGTGCCGACGTCTCTCCCTGGCGGCATCGCTCTCAGCCCAGCGAACGTTCGAGAATTTTCGCCTCCGGCGCCCACATCTGCACAAGAACATATATCTTCACATCATCAGGTAAGCCTGTTATATATATTGAGTCCTACAGTTATGTTGAAAATGAGTCATAAGTCATTATATTATGACTAATTATGTTTGTTAATCGTCTTTCCTTTTGCTACCAGTTTTAATGGAAAGTCTTCACATCCATTTAAGGTTCATTGGTGTTTATGTTTTACTGTGAAGTTCTTTTCTATTATAATAGCTAATAATAAATCAGACGGATTATATTTTTTTTAATTTTGAACATTACCTAGGGAATACATCTAACGTTTTATTTGAAAAACTTAGTTGAAGGTATTATCTGCTCACTGCAGTACTGCAATGCAATTTAATAACGGCTCTTTTCTATCATTTATCAATGTCAGAGAAAAATATATACATTTATATTTCATTCGTTTCGAGTCAAGTCCACTTTAATAGAAATAAAAAAAAACTGAATTTAGAATTTATGATGTTACAAGATAGGTTTTCAAAGTGCTTTCGAAATGGTTGAGAAATTAATTTGTATTTTAAAATGAGAAATTGTGACAACTTCATGCCATGCAATTTTGATATAAAGAGCGCTGGCAAATAATTGCAACTTGCCTTACTATATTTTCCTTCATCGCAAAGCCCTTCGTACACAAGGCGATGAAAATTTTCATAATCTGCCGATACATTACGCAATACAAAGTAATAAAAGTTCGTACATAGGCAAACGTCGTCGATACTTATATCTGTGATCGCGAAAGCCAGTCGCTCGCAACTTGTTTTATCTGTTTTACGAAAGTCGCTGCGATTTTCAAGATGGCGGCGGAGCAATTATATACAGTTGAAACTTTGTAAATTCGCGTCAGCCGTTAAGTCGCTATGCCTGTACTGACCATATAGACAAATGGCGTTGTCATTGTTGTGTACGAAGCTCACGCTACGTGATACTCTCTACTCAAAAACAAGAGATTAAAAAATTTACGTTGCTTTATGTACAAAGGGACTAACGTCAGATAAAGCTACATATGAAATTCGAACGTTGAGAAGCACTTTGTTAGATGTCAGGAATCGAACTTCTTGAGTGTTTAACATTTGCCCTACCGATGCGCTTAGAGACTGCAAAGTAATAAGTTGACTTAACAGATAGCGGCCGGACACGCTGGTCACGGCGTGCTCGTGGGCAGCGGAGTTCTGCAACAACCCACACATCACTTACTCACACAGAACTCATTATTAGGTAAGTTCTCTGAGAATTTGTACAATTTGTGTTATTGTCTGCAGTATTGTAACTAATACGTTGTCTTTAATTTCCTGTTGCTTCACAACTATGGCTTATTTATTAAGTATTTGTCTATGATTATGATTTTTCCTGTTACGATGTTTGTTTAAATATTATAAGGTCAGGATTTTTATAGGATTTCTATCATACGATCTCAATCCAGGATTTTGAGTTTGAGAGAGAAGGTTGGTTCACCATTAGAGGACTGGGTTTCTACTAGAAGCTTACAACCACTCCAAATCCTGAATCCACCAATGATATTAGATATGTCTATTTCAAAAAACTTCGACCTTTTTTATGGCTTATTTCTAGTTTTTGGCTGCTCGCTTTAATGCTTACTAACGTGGTTATGCTAGGTGGCGACATCTTGGGCCTGTCCAGTCCAGTATTGGGTGGGGTGCTGCATGCACACGCGCACCCCGCGCTGCGCGGCGTCAAGCCGGCCGCCGTGCACGCACTCGCCACTGCGCAAGGTCGGTACGTCTATATTCAAACTATAAATACTTTATATAGACTCTTTTGTTTGTAGTGGATGTTTTGCATGTACTAATTCGATTAATATTAATTAATGAACTTAATAAATTAAATTTAAAATGATCTGTCAAAGGGGATAAGCTGAAAAGACCTTTATCACGTCACATCACGTCTTACTTCAATCAACCGCTTTATACTACCTGGAATTGACACGTTAGAGAACAAGATATTCAGTTACCCGACGTGCCAACGAAAGTTACTAAATCAAGGTTCTTGTGCAGGTGCGGGTGGGGGGGTTGCGAGCGCGGGCCGCAAGCGGCCGCTGCTGGGTGGCGCGCGGGCCGCCATGTCGCCGACTAAACGTGCGGTTATCTCGCTGCTGGCGCGCGCGCGGGCCGCCGCACACAAGCACGCGCCCACATGGCCAGCAGCACACGCCCCGCACGCCCCACACGCACCCCACGCGCCTCACACGCCCCACGAGTGAGTCAATAATTTGTGGGCTTCGACTGCAGTGACATTTATATTCATGTATATTGTCTCTGCATCTAAAACCTTTTCTTTGATTCGTCAAAGCAGCGCCACTCACAGAAATATACAATTTTCACTTCGACCTGACCTAATGTCCGCGTGACTTTGAAGCGCGGCTGCCTTCTAGGCCCTTCGTACACAAGGCAACGTAAATTTTCGGAACCCAGTGATTTTAGTCACTAAGTGACTTACGCAATACAATGTGATGAGTTTCGTACTCAGGCTAACGTCCCTGACATTTTGTTCTTTTGTCGGCAAAGCCAGTCGCTCGCAACCCAAGATCGTCGCAAAATTTACGTTGCTTAGTGTACGAAGGGGCTTACAGAATCGAATGTGTTATTTCCACTGGCGCGGCTGTGACTATAACTGCTAGCGGTTTGATCCCGCGGTTAAGTACTAAGGGGAATTTCCACTCATGTTATTCAATATATGTTTATTATTTGTTATTATTTTTGCTCAACTGACAAAAGTTCAATTGTGATCTCATACTTTTCTAATTGCAAAGAATGAGATGTCAATCATTTCTCTTCCCCGAAATCAGACAGCCTAACTACAAATCATAAAACTATTAGTCAAGATCTTCTTAGATTTGATTTCTCAAATTAAATATACATTAAGCAAGATCATTACATGACTCTGGGTGCGGTATGAAAAAAAATTTTTTTTACTATATCCACACAATAGCGAGGCGGCCGTTGCCCATAGACATCCGCAAAAGCAGATGCGTTGCCTACCTTTAGTTAACGGAGAAGGGGACGCACAGAAAGAGGATATTTCTCCTTCCTATGCGTCCCCTCTTCCGCCGAATCCACTTCTCCTTCACATCCTTTCCTATTAAGAAAAGATGGGAAGGGAAAGAGGACTAAAATTAAGCCTCCGGTACCACACTCATGAGACGAAACGAGGAATTGCTTCAACTTCACGCCTGTCTTCTGTGTGGTCGTGATATTTCACCGAGTGAGGCCTATTCGTGGACCCAACAAATATTTTTGTTGCGGGATCGACCACTGAAAATTATAGCTTTGTTATCTTATTTATATTATATAATAATGTGTGCTAATGTTACAGACATACGGCCCTCCTGCCGCTGATCCGAGACGAATTCGTCGCGGGCGTCGGTGTCAATATCAACTTAGCATAAGTTATATAGAGTTACATAAGTTTATTGTATTAATAACTATCATTAAACATGTAGACATCTCTAAACTTAATATTACGTTTTCATATCAATCCTCGCGCAAACTGAATGGAATTATAATTTAATAGCGTCAGTCTGTTCTGTATTCAAGTTCTGTTTCTTTTTTGCCTGTAATGTGGTGGTCATTTCTACATAAAATCATATCCGCACCTCCAAAGTCGCGCGACTAACTGCTAAGTGGAAGTGGACTTAATACAGCTTCTTTTTTTGCAAACACATTTTTAAGTCAGTAGTTATTTTCGATTCACAAACTCATTCTGATTGCTCGAGGATTTAAAGAAATTTTACTGATTACGTGCCATATAAATTATTTTTATCCCTAATGTATCAAGAAATATCAAATTCTACAAAATCAACCAATATATTTGTATATAGAAAACTATATTGACCAGATTAGAAATAAATTGTTTATTTCTTCGTCAATTTTCTATGAACCCCAATTTATTTAAGGCTTTTATATAATTATTTATTAAGTGAAAGGACCATGGTGTATTTAAAATTTATATATCCTAGGCCTTCTAGAAATGTAAATAATTATTAATATTATAGAAAATCTTTGAATAAGTACAGATGATGAAAATAAAAAAAAATATAAAAAAATAAGAAATAGTGAAATATACATAGCAATTATAAATATTTATAGAACAATAATTCAGTCTCGAATATTAATCTGTCTTCATAATAAATTGACATATATTATCTGAACACAGCTTTATTGTGAAAATTATATTTAATAATATTGCTCAAACAGCACATTATTAATAATATTATTTTATTTTAATATTATTATACGAATAATAAGTACCTATTATCACAAATATAAATGAGCACTAAATATTCGAAATTGTAATTTTAATATTAACAGAATTATAGTAAATATATAATCTTCAATTTGTTTCAATACCGAATATCACTACATTTATATACATCATGAATATTGTAAACAATTAATTCAGTATTTAATATAACAAAATAAAATTAAAATATTTATTACAAACATTAACACCAAAAAAATTATTTAATTATATTAAATAAAATATTAATTTTAATAATTCACTGAAATTATCGGAATATGATAAAATAAAATATACGTTTTAAATATTAATAAAAGAAAGAATTTTAAATAATTAATAGTTTTATGTAGAAATAATAGAAATTTATTGTTAATGTATAATTAAATTATTATAACTTTAAAATATAACTTAAATATTTAATAATAAGATAAAGTAATATTAAAATAAATATTAAATTGTAGCATAAATATCTCGTCTGTGTTTTGTGATATAATTATAGTTAAATACATATTATTATATCTTCATATTACATACTTTTATGGATTATTTATAATTTGTTTTTAAAATAGTGCTTACTTTTATCCTGTTTATAAAATATATCTATTAAAATGTACTAATAATACTTTATTTTTAAACAACGAATATTATTTTCTAAGCGAAAACTTAACACTTCATTTCGCAACCAAATTCTGACACGCGTCAGATTTGAATACTCAATTTCAAATATGAATCTTGCCAAGGAAATATTTAATTGCAAAGAACCTTCCAGTTCTCAGAATTTCCATACAAACAATTTTCCTATTAATGTATATTTTTAAAATTAATTTTGTAAAAAGAACGCAATAAAAAACCGTTGTATACTTAATGCAAATAGAATAAATAATAAATATTATTTAAAAAATAAACTATTAATTTTAAAATTTAACCAAATGTAAAGTTATCTATCTACGAAATAATAGTTATTAGAAATTTAATTTATTTTGCACTTTAATTTATTTTATGAAAAAATGTTAAGTTTTTTACACATAATTGTGATGGTTTATTGTTATTAAGTATTTGTTTTTTATGACTAATTTTATTTGATGTTAAGTTTAAAACTTGCTACGCGTTGACAAAAACATAAGACTAAGTGTGACGTCACCACAATATTCTAGTACAGTGCACAATAAAAATGTATTAATGAAAAATATTAACATTCATCATATTGGTTAAACATGAGTTGTTTGCTGGATAGCAATTTGTGACGTCTTTCGCCGTGACTCATGTTTTTGTTCGCGCATATCTGCTGTTTAGTTAAGTTGCAATTTATAGATTTCATATTAAATATATAAAGTACAACTAATAAATAGAAATATTTTTTTTAAATTCGTTATTTTAAATACAAAATTATATTTTCCTGATAATTTATAATTTTTTTCTTAAACTGTATATTCGTAAATATAAACAAAATATAAATTATTAAAGTTAACTGCTTCTATGATCAATATCAAAGATTGTTTAATGCGTCTGCACTGATATAGTAATTAGAAATATATCTGTAATCTAATTATTGCATTTTCATTCCAATCCTGATTGTCATAGAGTCCATAATCCTTTGTACACATAAGTTTCCACTGGTGAGACATTAGAACAAAAATTCAGCTAAAATTTTTATAATATACAAATCTAGTTTAAAGACTAGAACATTCTTATCTTAAACGCTTATGTATGAACTTTTTAAAAAGTAAAACAGTCGTGTAGTCGCTATGCTTGAATTCACCGAATAGACGACTCGCGTCGACGATTCATCGTTGTGTGTACGAAGCGCACGCTACGCGATACTCGTGACGCAAGTATGCTATATTAGTTTCGAATTTATGTTTCCTTGTATACGAAGTGCCAAGTGACAGTATGTTTTCTTTTCATTTGCATCTCAAGCACAGAATTCATGCATACGTTCTAAGACATTTGAATAATTCAAGATTCCCATGACATTAAATGGATACCAACATGTATAGAGTCAGTCTTAACTAGTTATTGTACATATATTTGCTTGTAACAGTTATAGTGAAATTGTCATTTGTAATCGAATACAAACATTATTTTGAACCATTTTTTATTTATTCTTAGTGAAATAAAAAAAAATCAATAACTAATGAATCGAATATATTATCTAGATTCTAGATCTTAAAATTATTAGATACTAGCTGCTGCTCACGACTCTTTCCGCGCGGAATTAAAATAAAATTTTATAAGTAGCCTACGTGTTCTTCCAGACTATGTTCTACATCTGTGCCAAATTTCATCAAGATCCAAACAAACATCCATCCATCCATCTAAACATTCGCATTTATATAAGATAAATAATTTTCAATCAAAAATAATTACATATGTAAATTTAATTTGTTGCAACGTATTAACTAGAATAATTAAACTCGTAATTGTACATTTAGAATTTATTAAATTACCAACAATCCATTGAAATCTATTTTGTTAATTAACTGCTACACTCTTGTATATAAATACAGCCTGGAAAAGCGAGAAACCTCTATGAGCGAGATTCGTTGTTCGGTTCCACTGGACAAACTACATAATCGGGAAAGTCAGGTGAGAAAGAAACCTCTATAAGCGAGACAAATATCACGGTCCCTTGCACTCCCACTTATCCAGGTTCGACTCACGATATTTATTTTAAATCACATATTTAGACATAGTACAATATAAATCGTACAAATCAATTTACCTTATTTTTTCATACATCAAGTGTGTTTATACCCTTATTTGTCCCCAACATCATTAGCGAGCGTCAATCACAACGAGTCATAACACGCAAACTATTCAGCCAGAAACTTCCAAATTAATTTCTCACGCAAAGTTTGTTGATGATAAGCGTCATTAATGCCACCGTAACTATGACAGAGTCAAAGTCATACGCAAATAGATTAACTATACGAATATAGGGTGATCAAATATAATAAATCGGAGGAATACGATAGAGAGAAAAAAAAACTTGAGAGGTGTCAAGGGACACCCGGATGGAACGAAGTTCCTTTCGAATAATCAGTGAAGGAACCAATATTTATTCTATAAATAAAAAACTTAAGTCTTCACAAGAAGTACATTTTATTTCTATGAATTTTCTTTATATATTATCACGTCGTTGCCATGGTGAAGTAGCGCTCATTCGTCGTTAACATTACTTACTATAGCAAAAAGTGTCGTGACAACTTTTCGTAAGAATTTTTTCCGTCTAGCCCCCTTTCACAACGCGCGATAAGGAACTTCGTTCCAATATCTTAAATGCATACTTAAGTGGTTTGAAGCAACTATTGGTTTCGAGATAGCAAGAAGGCCTAATCCCCAACCTTTAATAAAAAATGTTCCTATAAGAACTCTGAACACTGATCGAGTAATGTAGGTATATAAGATCCACTGTGACCTCTAAAACCTAAGAACGACTGGATCTATCTTACTAATATTAAAAACTAGCTGTCGTAGCCCGCGACTTCGTCTGGCCGGTTAAAAAAAACTTAATTAGTAGCCTATGTGTTCTTCCAGACTATGCTCTACATCTATACTAAATTTAATCGAGATTCGTTGAGCTGTTTTAGAGATACCTTCTAACATCCATCCATACATGCGAATGTTTAGACGGATAGATGAATGGGTGGATGTTTCTTAGAAGGTATCTTCAAAACGGATCAACGGATCAACGGATCTCGATAAAATTTGACGTAGATGTAGAACATAATCTGGAAGCACACATATGCTACTTACTATTTAAGTTTTTTTTTAATTCTAGCTGACGGAGTCTCGCGAGACAACTAGTTAAAAAACATGTTTCAAAAAAATCATTAGACTCCGGAAAGTCATAAGTGACATTAAAATGCGATAACAACAATAATTATTAAGTTATTCAAGTTTTATGCTTTCTAACTTATACATAATCAGGTCAAATCATTAAACACGACATTATTAAATAAAATCATTGAAGCGGATACTCATTGATTATACATCATAACTGATTGGTTGATAAATGAAACGTGTACTGCTGTCGGTATGCTGAATTACACATTGAATAACATTACACAGGATGTTCAATAATTCATTTATTAATGCTAATTATCTATATATATAAAAGAAAGTTGTGTTAGTTACACCATTTATAACTCAAGAACGGCTGAATCGATTTGACTGAAAATTGGTGAGCAGGTAGCTTAGAACCAGGAATAGGACATAGGATAATTTTTACCCCGTTTTCTTTTTTTTTTTTTTTTATTCCGCGCGGACGGAGTCGCGGGTAAAAGCTAGTTTCGTATAAAGTCAATTTTTTTCTGTAGTAAATAATTAAAAAATGTCAATTTAATTTTTTTAAATACAACTAAATCTTTACACTTTAAAATTTAATAGATTAAATAGCGCCATCTGTTGACTGCATGATAAAGTATATATTTTTATTAATCTATATATATAAAAGAAAGTCGTGTTAGTTACACTATTTATAACTCAAGAATGGCTGAATCGATTTGACTGAAAATTAGTGGTTTAGGTTAGGTTAGGTTAGCTTAAATTAGGTAGCTTAGAACCAGGAAAAGGACATAGGATAATTTTTACCCCATTTTCTATTTTTTTTATTCCGCGCGGACGGAGTCGCGGGCGACAGCTAGTTTAAAATAAACAAACTGAAATGTTATGGAACACTTTTAATTTTAGAATGTACTCGTAGACATAGAAAAATTTATCAGGAATGTAAAAATAAATTACAGTGAGTAAGATTCGAGCCCTGTATTCTTCGCCGCTTCGACTGTACGACTATATACTTTAGAAGAACGTGAATTAAATGATACATACTTTATAAAAAACACGAATTGTAAACTACCAAGATATTGGAATTCATTTAAAATACGGTTAATTATCTTACTAATATTTTAAATGCGAATGTTTAGATGGATGGATGGTTTAAAGGCGGCTGTCCAGAGCGGCTAAGCGGATCTCGATTAAATTGTAGAATATAATCTGGAAGAACACATAAGCTACTTTTAAAGTTTTTTTTTAGTACCACGCGGACAGAGTCGTGGAGGAAAGCTAGTCTATTTCTAAATGTAATCTGTAGGTTAAAGCGATCACAAACAACAAAGACTCTTTGGATGGATGTTTGCTTGAAGGTATCTCCGGAACGGCTCAACGGATCTCGATGAAATTTAGCATAGATGTAGATCATAGTCTGAAAAAACACATAGGCTACTTATTATGGTTTTTTCCGCGCGGACGGAGTTGCAGGCGACAGCTAGTACATACAGAAAATACAGAACTTCTAAACATTTATCAAATTTAAGTAAAAGACTGTCATTACCAAAATGAAGTGTCGTTTAACTCAAGTGGTGACATAAATGATTTACTACGATCATAGAGATACCGCGTGCTGAATAAATCTGCACAGATGTCGTCCTAGATTATAATATTAAATAAATGGATCATCTTTTGTAACAGACATTGCTAGTATATTTTATTTTAAATTACAATCATCACAATACATCCCTACTGATGGGCTCAGAGCGTACCCTAAGTTAGGGGTGACTAGACTATGCTGTCCAAGTGCGGGTTGACTTCACACATATCTTTGAATTTCTTCTCAGATATGTGCAAGTTGCATCACGATGTTTTCCTTCACTGTAAGAACATCGGATAGATGTACATATGTAAATCGTAAAACATATTGGTACGATGGGATTCGTAACTAGGACCTGCAGATTGCAAGTCAAGTGCTTAACCCCTGAGCCACCGACGCTCTTGAAAATTTCTTTATACATATTTGATATTTGAAATACTTGTTTTAAAACATGTTATCTGTTTTTTTTAGAAAGAATAAGGGGAAACAGAAATGTTTTTAAACCTGTATTTCGACAGTGAGAACATGTTACTATAGAACTCCTCTGACTTAACAATTGTTATGATCGAGATATCACGATAGCTGCTTATTAAAAAAAATTCTCGTCTTTTAGAAAATATTAAATTGTTTTAAACTATCATCATCATCATCATCATCATCAACCTGCCTGACATAGCATGTACTACTCCTCCATACTATCTCTATCAGCCGTCATATCTGAATTTACCCCCTTCTTACACATATCCTCTTTCAGACAATCCATCCATACTTTCTTTGGTCTTCCTCTACCGATATAGCCATCCACATTCAATCTCATTACTTTTTTGTTTATATGATCATCATCCCTCCGCTTAAATGTACAAATCAGCTAACCTTTTGCATCTCAATTTCTCGGTAACTGGCGCTACTTTCCTCTGATATACAGATTCTTTAAACTATCGTGAGACATTATTATAAATAAAAACAGCTATACTCATGTATACTTCATCTGAAGTTCCATACCAATTGAAGGCTCTTCAGGGTGAATTGTTTGCAGATAGTACTACCGTTTTTGTGTCCCGTCTCGTTCTTTAAGCTGTGTTCTCACATAGTAAGCAGAGCTGGCTGCCTAGTATATGTGTAGCCGTTTTTATTCAGCTATTTCAGTCTTTTGTTTCCGTTCCATAAAACGTTTTTATTCTTTGACGTTATTTCAATTTCGTTAGCTGTCAAAGATTCAGCTAAAGTTAATTAAATCTCGAAACAATACTGTTCTCTAAAAAAACCTGGCCACATTTCCTTTTGAATTCCTTTTATCTACGTTAGCATATTTTACTTGCAACAAAAAAAAAACCGATTGGCTATTTCATTTCTATGACAACTTAATTTGAATTTAACATTTTATTGAAACAACTTTACTATTTTAACTGGCCTTAACGTGTTAACCGTGGACTGTTGAAACACATGAATAAAAACAATGTTGTTTTTAAATCGCGTAGACTTAGACGTACAGTTAATCGTAGACATCAACGTAGCTGTGCCCAATGTCGTAGACATAAGACTAGAGACGTAGACGTAGACATTGTCGTAGACGTAGTCTTTTTCGTAGGCGTAAGCGTAGACGTAGTCCGAAGCGTAGAGGTAAAGGCAGTCGTAGACGTTGACTTAAATATTAGTTTAAATTCGATTTAAACATAAACTGCTATACTATAATAGTGACGTGAATATTTACGTAGAAGATACATTCGCTTTCCGGCGGCTTGGGGCCGACTATTCCGGGTAATTGGCGGGAAAATTGCGGACGGACGTGAAATATTACAGTCCCGAGTTGTGAAATTATACGTCGGCTTGTTATAATTTAGAATTCATTTTATTTGCATTATTATTTCGCCTCCATCATAATAGTTACTACATTGCTTGTTGGCGTAAGTTAACGTTTTCTATTTAAGCTTAGCTAAGCTACAAGTAAGCTTTGTATAATACACATTAAGTTAGATTAAAAAAAAAGAAGTTCAAAGTAGATAAAGTACTTATCTTACTAATATTGTAAATGCGAATATTTATATGGATGGATGGATGTTTGTTTGAAGGTATCTCCAGAACCACTGCATGGATCTCGATGAAATTTGGTTTATATGTAGAACACAATCTGAAAGAACACATAGGCTACTAATTAAGTTTTCCTTTAATTCCGCACGGACGGAGTCGCGGGAAAAAACAAATTTTATAACAATTAAAATTTCACATATATATCAGATTTACGAAACATAAGCATGAAAATATAATATTTTCTTTCTCAAAAATAAAGAAAGATCTCATCATTCTTTTACGAAAATGTTTCGGTATTGCGAACTCTCAGTTAAAAACAATATATTTATTGTGACAATAGTATTAATTAGATAGAATTGTACAATTTTCCAACTGTACGCAACAACCGCAAACTAAAAAATCGTTCAGCATAATGCTGTAACAGTTGTATATTTGCAAAGTGAATTTTGGTAATATTTGCTTGATTATATGCATTGTAAATTATAATTATAACTACCGTTATTGCGGTCAACATAGCGTGTGTTTATTTTCAACAATAAAATAAAGAAAATGCTACCAAATTTATAATGTAAAATTTCATGTATAATGTAATAATATACGACATACTTTATTTCATTAAAATTTTAATGACAGTTCTTAATGGCGCATAAGATTACTTACCACTCAGAATAAATTTAACGTAACTTAACAGTCGCTTAGTGAAAATGTACATGTATGAAGTCAACCACCCCACACTGCCAGAGTGGTTAACTATGGTCTATTCATACTATTTAGGTAGGCTCCGTAGGTTAAAGTCTCTACACACAAGCTACTTTTATGTATATCTATTCTAAAAGCTGTAGCGATACGTTGGTAACATAACATATAATGATAATAACATAGTCCACTAATTAGAACCCTCATTCACATATAAATATTACAAAGCCCAACATAAATACTAATAAGCCCCCAATAAAGTCCGATCGTGACCGGAAACTTTAACAAATATAAGTATTAAGGAGTTAATTAACTATTTCATATCTATGTGTCAATTATTAACACAACAATTGTGGGTTTCGATTGCCGTTTCACTTGTATTAATACATATTGCTGTCTCTATTTTGTCAAAGAGTATGTAAGAGATGAAAATATGTGTTAACAACTCAGTAATGTTCTAGGATTAACAAAAGACAATCAAATTTTCATAATTTTCTCGGCAATGGCAGGTTTTTAATTAGAGTAGAACAAGCTACTCCTCACCTTTTTCCTCAAAACTTAATCTTTGTTTCTTTACTTTTAACTTGTTAAAAATAACTATCTTAAAAATTATCTGTTTTAAGGATGGGTCTTGCTACCTAAAGGGCACTAAAACCATTCGCTCACAACCTGTTTCTCAAAATCATCGTGAAAAAAGTC
This sequence comes from Papilio machaon, assembly GCF_912999745.1. Classification (NCBI taxonomy): domain Eukaryota; kingdom Metazoa; phylum Arthropoda; class Insecta; order Lepidoptera; family Papilionidae; genus Papilio; species Papilio machaon. Next base: position 1,428,063 of record NC_060011.1, read on the forward strand.
GCTGCGATTCTTAACATTTTCAGGAGCAAATTTAAATAGTTAAATTTTTTTTATAAGCGAAAGGGGCAAACGAGCAGCGAGAACACCAAGGTGTTCATCTACGCCTATAGACATCTGCAATACCAGAGGAATCGCAGATGCGTTGCCGGCCTTTGAGATGGTGATACGCTCGCTTCTTGAAGGACCCTGTCGTAGCGGTTTGGAAATACCGCCGAGGACAGACCATTCCACAATGCGGAGGTACGCGGTATTAAAGTACGCAAAAACCGCAAACAATTCATGTAGTCGCTATGCCTTTACAGACCGAATAAAGAAATCGTGTTGATGAATTTTGAAGTTGAACATTTTGTGTACGGTGCGCGCGGCAGGATACAATATTGGTTTCAAAGGTTTACGTTACCTTGCGTTCTTCAAAGCCCCGTCATGGCTTTGAAGAAACAACTAAAATAAAACTCATTTTTATCACGACTGATGTAACAATATATTTCAAAATGGATTTTGCTAAGCTGCTTGTCGTTAAATTTTATGACACTAATTTCACACCTTTACGACGCGTCATGTCGTAAAAATCTGATAAAACAATTTTCATGCACACTTCAATATTTAATCTTGTAAGAATTATTACCGCGCTCAAAACTCTAGGTAAACATGTAACTTTTCAACCTTATCTTTTATATAAAATTCTCTTGTCACAATGTTAGTTACTATACTCCTCCGAAACGGCTTGACCGATTCGAAAATCGACTACTATCTTTTTTTCATTAAGTTTCTTTTTAACCGTGCAACAGCTAGCAGTCGATAAAGCGATCATCATTTTACTAATATTCCGTTTAATATTCATATTTTTTTATGTCATAAGTTGGAAAAGAGTGAGCGGCCACTTGAATTCGCTATAAGCGAAGCGAACGCTGCCCATGAACATCCACAATTGCAGATGCGTTGTTAACCTTTACTCGACGGATCCTCCTCCGCATAGAACGAGAATATTTCCCCTTCTTATGCATCCACGTCTTCGTCAAATCCATTTACCCTTCCCATCCGTTTACTTATAAGGAACAGCTCACGGAAGATATGCATCAAGTTGAAGACATACCGCGTTACACTCAATGCGTGTGAGTGCCGGAGGTCTAATTTTAGTCGTCTTCCCTTCCAGCTTTTTAAAAGGTAGGGATTGGAAGGAGAAGGGGGATATGACACAAGATTTCATAGGAAGGGAAAATACCTTCCTTCCGTGCGACTCCTCTTTTTTTTTATTAAAATTAGGCAACGCATTTTTGATGAATTCAAGTGGCCGCTTTCCACTTTGCCACCTCTTACTATAAAATGGTCCGTTTACTTTGTATATGGCAAAGAGTAAGTTGTCTAATTTAGTATCTACGACACGTTTCGTTACGAACTATTCGAAATAGTGTAAATAAACTCGCTTGTTAATTCAGAACTCGTATTCGAATTGTGTTCGAGTTCGTTTTATTTATTTTATATCGTTTAGAATATTTTGCCCCGCAGTTTCATTCGACAATCATTTAGTTTCGACCGTAAAGTAATACTTTATTATATTTCAGTTATTTAATAATTCAAAAGAAACGTGGAGTTACGTCAAATCGAGCTCCTATAACTAACTTAACTATCCAATGTAATAAAAAAAGAATAATTCAAATAGGACCTTTTTTAAGTCGGACTTAGAGATTCTCTAGTAAAGTTTAGATACGAAATTTATAGTAATTTAAAAATAAATAAAACAAAACATTGGAATAGCTCATTTTGTATTGAATTTATCTTTTTAACTTCCTTCCTGTCATCAAAAGATTAACACGTGTATTGGATGAAAAGACAACATGTTATCTTTAAAACAAACAAACAAATAAGCAGTCGGTCCCTTGAAGATTTCTCAAGGGATAAACAGGTATATTATGTTTTACGAGTACTTTAGCCTTTAACCCTCTAAAATCCCTTGAATCCCTTAGACTTACCCTTGTCTCTTTATTTGAATAGATAGGGTACAGATGCGGGTACCTTACACTAAAATATTGCCTCTCAAACTAAAGTCCGGTATAAAGTATACCTTGATGTTAGTGTAAAATTTACAAACATATAAGTGTAAGTACGTTTATCTTAGTAATATTATTACTTATTTTAAAAACTAGCTTTTACGCGCGACTCCGTCCGCGCGGAATAAAAAAAAATGCACACAAGATAAAAAAAAGTTCCTATGTCCGTCTCCTAGTTCTAAGCTACCTCCCCATCAATTTTCAGCTAAATCAGTTCGACCGATCTTGAGTTATAAATAGTATAACTAACACGACTTTCTTTTATATATATAGACTAGCTTTTACCCGCGACTCCGTCCGCGCGGAATAAAAAATAGAAAACGGGGTAAAAATTATCCTATGTCCGTTTCCTGGTTCTAAGCTACCTGACCACCAATTTTCAGTCAAATCGATTCAGCCGTTCTTGAGTTATAAATAGTGTAACTAACACGACTTTCTTTTATATATATGAGATTGAATGATGTATGTTTGTTACAAGGTATCTCCAGAACAGCTTCATGGATCTCGCTAAGATTTGGTATAGATGTAGAACATAGTCTGGAAGGGTCCTAATTTATTTTCCGTGCAGGCGGAGTCGAGTATAACATTTATTTGTATAATATAGTATTTTCAGTAAAATAATGCATAACCATTTATCAGTATCTGTTTCTAGATTTTCGAATTTCATGTAATATACATTTATCCGAAGTTCTTACAGTGAAGGAAAACACCGGAGGCGTAGGGGATAAGCACTTGACTTGTAACCTGCAGGACTTTGGGTTCGAATCCCACCATGTTCCGATGCAGTTTTCGATTTTCAATTAACATACGTACACCTATCTGACGTTTTTATGATGAAGGAAAACATCGGGATGTAATTTAAAGATATGAACGAAGTCGACCAATTAGTAATGGGCCAGTGGCAATATTAAAAAGAATATCAGAACTATATTCTTAGCTCTTGTAGTTTATACAATTATTAAATAGAAAAATTATTAGGTACTAGAAAAGTAGTTGCTTCTTGAAAGCACCTAATTGTTTGTAATTTCTTAACGTGATTTTTCACTACTGGCTACAGGTGTTCTGTATAATAATAAATTGCCGACCCTTACATACGTTTTCAAAAAAAGAACATAAAGATATATTTTTTCTACAAGTTTCGGCTGCGGACACATACAGTTCAAGTAACATTATTTCATAAGGTTCAAAATCAAACCGAGAAACATAAGTTTTTTCTATATCCCCGTGGGACAAACTCGTCGTACAATAAACAGTCTGTGAGCTAAACAATCTTAAGCCTCCGCTTCGGGATTTACTAATCCTATTCCCTACTTTGGAATTTGTTTTATATTCGAGAAAGTTCCAAAGTAAGTATTTTGGTAGTACATTGTGGTCGAATTATTTTAATATTAAAAGAAACGGCGCAAAAATAATAATGATGATATGAACGATGTTAAACAATTAAACGTTTACGGCAATTAATTGCAATTGAACGTTTCAAGGACACAACTGAGAACATATATAAGGCGAAATACATATCAAATAAATCTCTTCCGTTTACCAGCATTAGGTAGTTTTATTTCCCCGTGCTCCGCATTGGGGGTGCACCGTTGATTATTGCCGGTGCACCTCCCATGCGAGTCGTTCTGTGTACCCGAAGTCAGTCCCCTACCCGGGGCCGATTTAGGATGTACATTACATCTATAACGCTTTTAGACGTAATTTAGTTTTATTTAATTAGTAAATATCTTTTATCAATCAAGTATATAATATTTTTTATATATCATAAGGTGGCAAACGAGAGAAGCGGTCTCCTAAATCCTAGATGAATGAGAAGCGACCGTTGCCCATAGACATCCGCTATTGCAGATGCGTTGCCTCCCTTTAATCGACAGAGGAGGAGACGCACAGACAGAAGATATATCCTCTTCCAATGCGTCAAATCCACGTCCCATTCCCATCCTATCCTTAAAATTTACAAAGTACAATACTGAAATGGAACAAATAATCCATTGGTTTCAGTCAAGTTGGCTGCAACGTATCGATTTCAATGAAGTTGCAATATGCCCAGTGGATTGTACATTGAATCTAGTTTCAGATATCTTTGAGAACGGATGGACTTAAGTTAGTTGTTAGTTATTGAAGTGCTAATACAATGACTAGGCTATAAATTGTTCTTAGCTTAGTCTTGTGGGACTTGAGTCCTTTTTATGACCGTATTAGGTTTTTATTTGGTTTTCTATTTCAGATAATGTTGTTGTATTATTTTGCTACTTTACAATTATGGAATGGCTACATATTTATTAATATCCAACAATAGACTCTTTCTTAACAGTAGGTTTTCACGCCTGTACAGATTATATTGCTTTTATTATGATTGATTAATGATAAGTTTAAGATTAATGTTAAGTTTTTGTACAAGTCTTTTATGATTAAAAGATTATTTATTTTGTTTACATTAATTTCAATTCTGTTAGTATTTTATAATATTCCTTTATATTTATTTCCAACTTATAATTAATATTCACTAATATGCCAATAAAATAACAGAAATGTACTTAACGTTAAAAATCTATAAATAACGAGTTTTCGATATAAACTGAATTGAATTTTAAAAATGTACGTAACAACATTTTAACGCTGAATTGATAGTTTCCGGCGAGCCGTGTAAATAATTCATGTATTTCAGATAGAGACTTAAGTGTAATACTAGTTATAGAGCGGACATTATGAGCAGATTCCTTGAAATATTTTTCTGATAATTGCATGTATTCGTTACTACCGCCATCTTTCAGATGTGTTAAAAAAGGATAGCGTGTGGTGCTGGGACAGGGTACATGAGGCGGCGGTGACGCGCGTCAAGCGGCTGCTGAGCGCCGCGCCCGTGTTGGCGTTGTACGAGACGCGCGCGCCAGTGCTGGTGTCGGTGGACGCGAGTGCGCGCGCGCTCGGCGCCGTACTGCTGCAGCGAGGTCGTCCCGTTGAGTTTGCCTCCATGACGCTCAACGACACGCAATGTCGCTATGCGCAGATTGAAAAGGAATTACTGGCTATCGTTTTTGCGTTGGAGCGGTTCCATCAATATGTTTTCGGTAGGTCGGACGTTACGGTGGAGACAGACCACAAACCATTAGAATCCTTGTTTAAGAAAGCTTTGGACTCGGTGCCGGCTCGCCTCCAACGCATGATGTTGAGGGCACAAGCTTATGATTTTAAAGTTGTATACAAGCCCGGAAAGTATATGTATATTGCGGATACGCTGTCGAGAGCGCCGCTAGGAGAAATATTGTCGGATAACATAAGTAACGAAGTCGAGGAGCAGACCTGTTTTTTGTTAGAAAATGTCAGATTCAGTAGTGAAAAAACAAAACTTGTTAAGGAATTTACAGCCAAAGATGAAGAGTGTCAACTTTTAATATCGTATATAGGTAACGGTTGGCCAGACAATAAATACGAAGTCGATGAACGTGTTCGCGCGCAGTGGTCCTACAGGGAATTATTTGAATACGTCGACGGCATAATTTTTAAGGACAATCTTGTGTATATACCGCGCGGTCTGCGTATGGAGATGATAGAACGCGTTCACGACGGGCACATGGGCATAGACCGTTGCAAGCGGCACGCGCGCGAGGTCATGTTCTGGCCGGGCATGTCGCGCGATGTCGAGCAGCGCGTGCGGCGCTGCGCAGCGTGTACAGAGCGCGCTCCGCGCCCCCCGCGTGAACCCCTCTTGTTTCATCACATACCTGATATACCCTGGGTCAAGGTAGGTTCAGATATTTTTCAAATAGGAAAAAACTATTATCTTATATTAGTGGATTACTTTTCGAATTTTGTTGAGGTAGTTATGTTAACGAATATTTGTAGCAGATCAGTTATCGGCGCTTTAAAGGAGCAATTTGCTCGACACGGCATTCCGGCCCATCTGGTGACAGACAACGGGCCTGCTTACGCGTCGAAAGAGTTCGCATCGTTTTGTAGGACGTGGGGTTTTGATCATATCACGACGTCGCCCCATTATCCGCAGTCGAATGGACGGAGTGAGAGAACTGTTAGAACCGTAAAAGAAATGTTAAAGAAATCGTATTTGTCGGGCACTGATTTTTATCTAGGATTATTAAATTTTCGAGCGACACCGCGTGACGGCATCGCTTCACCTTCGGAGTTATTGATGGGTCGTAGGATAGATACTCGGCTTCCCATACATTTGAGCAAACTTAAACCTTCTCGAGACAATAGCGAAGATTATAAAAACATTCGAGAAAAACAATTTAAGTGTAAAACTAGATACGACTGGCACTCGAGGGCGCTCCCGGAGCTGCAGGCCGGGCAGGAGGTGATCATCGCGGACGGAGTGAGTCGGCGCAGGCGCGGCCGCGTGCAGGCGCGCGCTGCGCAACCACGATCTTACTTTGTTAGTGATGCCGCGGGCAGATGTTACAGACGGAATAGGCGGCATTTGATTAATATTGGTCAGCAGGGCAGTGCCTATGACGCTACTGAACACACTGAGAGCGGCTGCATCCCGGGAACGTCTAGCGCAGACTCGGCATTACAACGCGACCTAGGTAACGAGGCCACCACAATCGCAACGTCTTCACTCTTACCCAATAATAATGCGCAAAAAATTGATGTTAGACAGGCGGCTATTTCAGCGAAAAATAAGTTTAAAAATTTGTTTCCGTAATTGAAGTTTAAAATACTTATTTAGTTTTACATTAAGCTAAATGTTAATAGTTTAATTTTTTTTTCTGTTATTATTATGGTTAAAAAAAAAAAAAAAAGTATTTCCTTTATGTTAAGTTTAAGTTTTGCTGTTCTAATTAGTTTGTAAGATTTTTGCATGTTTTGGTTAAAAAAAAAAAAAAAAAAAAAAAAAAAAAAAAAAAAAAGGAAGGAGGATGATGTAGTATCTGTATTCATAAACAGGTGAATGATTTGTTATCTGTGCATTTTTATGTTTATTCAGAGGGTACATTAAAATATTAGTCTTGCTCAACATGGAGTTTTATTACACTAAGCAACTAAAACTCTACCGTTGCTGGTTTTAGAGCATACGGTTTGGTTGGTAATGTTCCATTTATTGATATACTAGCTGTCGCCCGGAGCTCCGTCCGCGCTGATTATAAAAAAAAACTTTATTAGTAGTGTAGTGTTTGTGTCTATGGAATAGATACAATTCACTGTCTCATGTACCACACTGGAAGGCACAGCTGTCTCTGGGTAGTTGAGTGACGAACGCGGTACGAAGCGGACGTGCGCCTGCGCTCCAGTGTGGTAGTGGTGAGCCAGTGTCTGTCCTTAATCATCTTTAGGGACCCTATGGTCCTACAAATGGCGACGAGGTGAAAAAAAAAAAAAAACAAAATAGAAAATTGGTAACTATGTCCGTATTTTGCGCCCTAAGTAATAAAATACTTGTGTGTAAATTAAAACATTTCAATCAAGATATTTAATTTTATGCCTAAAAGTACAATTACTATAGATTTCATAATAGAAGAAAGATGATAATATGATACGGGGAACATTAGTTTACAGTATTATCCGATTTTATAAGTTGTATACGTGTAAAATAGTAATGATGATTTATTGCAAGCATGCGATATCACTTCCGCCGTCGTTATCTATTTATTATGATGAGTAGGAATATTTGTCTATTAAAGTTTAGTTCACAAAAATTTTAATTGTCAATAATATTTACAAATTATTACAGCTAACTAATTGTAAAAAAAGCGATTGAAATTATTGTAAATTATTATACCTTCGAGTACTTAAAATATCAATCTTCATAAGTGTAAGGAACGTCAATAAAAGGCGGGGTCAACGGGTGGCCTGATTTATTTGTAAAGATGTTTTAAATCTGTTATATTAATCTACCCACTATTTGGTCATCAAATATTCTCTGTAACGAGACACATCAAATGCTACAATAAGTATCAACTGACATATTTATTTTGTTCAGAAATAATTATATTACCTGGCAAAGGTATTTGTGAATCTTCTTCAACGAACCGTTCTAGGATCTAAGACAGTGTCATACGAAATATGGGTCTATTATCTATTAACTGCAACTAAATATTTCACGTAAAATGACAGGTACAGGCCGTATTTTGAAAATCGGCTATCATTTTAACTAAAACTAGCTTTTTCCCGCGACTTTGTCCGCGCGGAATAAAAGGATAGAAAACGGGGTAAAAATTATCCTATGTCCGTTTCCTGGTTCTGAGCTGCCTGCCCACCAATTTTCAGTCAAATCGATTCGGCCGTTCTTGAGTTATAAATGGTGTAACTAATACGACTTTCTTTTATATATATAGATAATACAGATATGTAGTGTTCTGGATTTCCATTAAATTGGTGATATATCTTCGTCTATTTTGGATATCCATTAAATTGGATATATGAATGCGTAAATAGGTAAACCTAATAAGGTAAGGTAAAATAGTATTGAAAAGTATACATTTATAATTTGGATTTCTATTAAATTAGAGATATTCTAAACTATTTTATTACGTTGTACAAAATGAAATTCATTAGATTGAATTTAATGTGTCTCGGACTTCTTTTAAATAAGAAGCATTAGTAAAAACAAAAGAACTTTTATTAAATTGAAGGTATTTTAGATTTTAGATTTAAATCGAACATTTTCAGTAGGAAGCAGCTGATATTGCAACGACTGCTAAAAAGAGAGGTACATTATTACAATAGCGAAGATAATTTGTTTGTTTACAACAAAAAAAAGTATACGCTAAAACGAGAAAAAACGAAGAAAGAGATAGAATAATTGTGTTAGTGTAATTATGATTTTTGCGTTTATCGAAAGATTGTTTTAAAATTAATAGAATGTCGTTGAAAATAAGTCAAAACATATTCTTACTAATTGACTATAACGATTTTATAGGTGATAAGAAAGATAGAAGACATCACCCGCAATCGGTTGTTTTCGTTATGTCGTGGTCATGTGACGTACACTCTGTACACTGAGAGCAATTTAACTTTATTTAACATATAACATTAGATTCGACGATATATCATTAGATGCTAGAAGTTATCGATGGCATCTCAGTTGTATAGTTTGATGCGTTGAGATGTATCACTGGATTGGTTATATAGTTTATTTATCAATGTTACAATAAGTTCCCTCTGATGTTAAGAAGTTTTATTGATAAACCTATGTTAATAAATAAAAAAGTAGTTAATACTAAAGTCCGTTCGTGGGTCCTTAGCAAAAAAAAATATATATATATTACCAAATTATACGTAAAATTAAATGTTCAATTGTGGGAGCATGAGCAAATGAATATCCGGGTGCAAATAGTAACAGATACATGTAAATACTGCACAAAAGTTTTTATTATTTTCTTTTGAATATTACCAGGTCTCACAGTTTAATAGAAAATTTGTGTTGTCTAAATTTAGTTAACTCTAATTCCGTGACGTCGGAATGTCGATAAAAAAAAATGACTGAAAAGGTCATTTGTCCATCATTGTCAGTGTAGTATACAAGTGTGTGTAACTAGTGCACGCTGTCATGTGTATTGTACAGGCAGTAGTACATCGGCCCAATCGTCTAAGTTTTATTTGAATTTAAAATATAACTAAACTATAGATAGGTTTAGCGTTCGTCCGTGATTTCGTAAGCGCGGAAAAAATATAGCCTAGGTTCTATATTGATAGTCTCGACAAAATCGGTCCATGCGATTCGGAGATTATTCATATGGCCATTTGCCTGATTGTCCCTTATAATATAAACAAAAATTAACTTTAACTGTCAACTTTAAATTGCGTTAAATATTTATTAATTAAAGGCTTTAACGATTAACGAAGTTACATTTTTATTTAACGAATTAAAGATTAACGAAGTTAACTTTTGCTTAACTGTGCCCACCTGTGACCAGGACCATAACAGGTTCACAAATTATTAACATCCTGAAGGAACTCTTTAGTCGACTGGGCTATCCACATTCAATCACTGCAGATTGTAAATGAGCCAGCAGTTTGTAAATGAAGAGTTTAAAACTTTTTGTGAAGATTGCAACATTAAACTTTTAGTACTGTTCCATATTGGCCGCAAATGAATGGGGAAGTCGAGCTTCAAAATAGGGATATCTTAAAGTACCTTAGAATAAGTGTAAGCGAAAAAAGAGACACGAATATAAGAGAAACATTATATTAGTATTTTATGATGTATAACTCTACTCCTCACTCAGTAACAGGAAAGACCCCTTCAGAACTTTTCTTTAAACGAAAGAATAGGGATAAGATTCGATGCTACATGATATTATTATTATTCGGGTTAGTTTCGACATACAACATTTTTCAATTATTTAATTCAATACTTAATTTTGACATTAAGCTTGAGTGTTGTTGATACGCCGGCTTGATAATACATCATGGCGTCGGCCGGAACGCTGAGTGATTAGTGAATTGATACATACTTAAACCAATGATCTTATGACTTATGATAACATTGATACTTAGTAAAGCAACAACTGCAATTTTTTTTAAAAAAAAAGGGAAATGGATTAGCTAAGTGTGCATTTGAATAATGCATAATTATCGTGATTAAATAGTAAATATTGGCATAGCCGTTTGGTTTATATGAAATTTATGTATAATAATGCATATTATTATGCAAAATAATGAAAAAAAAATTTAGATTTCAACTTAATTTAAGGTTAATCTATATAGTTTTCTTCGTACTATTCATGGCGATCATAGTATATCTTCGAAGGCGAGTTCATTGCAGCCACTGATAGTGACAATGACTCACACTTTTGTTGTTTTGTTTTGTATTTTCTGTACTACAAAATATATCTAAATTATACGTAAAATGTTTGTTAGCAACAAGACCTACCGTTCTCCTATATCAGTTGTTAATTATTGCAGATATCCATTAAGTTGGTTGTACACTCACAGGCACGGAAATGTAAACATTGTTCTTGTTATGACGACATGACTTCTGATGGCGTTGTTCGATGAGTACATCATTTAATCAGATGATGTAAATTTCTTTTAATTTAATTAATTTTTATGACTACCATTACGTTTAGGTTTAAAGATCTTTATTTCTCATTAAAAAAAAAAAAAAAAAAACAATGCTTCACTTACAATGAAAAAAAAAAAAAAGGAGTAGATATGTTCGGAACCGTACCGCCGTGCGTAAACAACTTCTGTAAATCCGTGCTCGTAATTTTATTTAAAAAAATAGTTATGAGTAATTGCATTTATTTAAAGTAATAGTTATAGTTTTTCTGTGCGTTATAAGGAAGGTGTAAGTTTAAAGCGTTTGCTATAAACAAATGTTTTGTGAAGTTTTTAAATGTTATTAAACTATGCTGAACAATTATTGATATACCCGAAAAATAAATATGTATATCATACAGGCTTGCGGGTTAATTCGTAATATAGATACAGAATACAGGATGAATATAAAGCAAAATAAACCTTAACACAACTATAGTAGAGAATCTAACTTGACAGAAATGACAAAGTTATATATGTAGAAAATATTGAGAGATTATTACAGTTCAGCGATGATATATGATTTAAGTTTATTTTTGAAAGCATTAATACTGTTACAATTCTTTATCTCGTCTGACAGTTGTTAAACATTTGAACGCCTTCGAACGAAATAGTTTTATTCCATAGTTAGTTCGCGGAGTAATAGATTTTAATTTGTGTTTGTTACGTAAGTTATGTTTGTTATCTCTTTTTCGAGTTTAATGTTAGACTTAATGTTTTTATTTGTTATGTTCATTATGAGAGTACAAATCTTAAATTTAAACATTTGAGTGACATTAAGTAATTTTGTTTGTTATAAAGTTCATTAGTTGGAGTTCGGTAATCAAAAAATTAAATTGGTGGTAATGATTTTCAGTAGATGTGAATACATTAAATTGGATTAATACAGTGTCAATGAACACAGAGAATTCCATTCAATTGGAATTGAGGTTACCATTAAATTGGAAACACTTAGGTTACCATTAAATTGGAATCACTCAGCTTACCATTAAATTGGAAACACTTAGGTTACCATTAAATTGGAAACACTCAGCTTACCATTAAATTGGAAACACTTCGGTTACCATTAAATTGGAAACACTTAGGTTACCATTAAATTGGAAACATTTCGGTTACCATTAAATTGGAAACACTTCGGTTACCATTAAATTGGAAACACTTCGGTTACCATTAAATTGGAAACACTTAGGTTACCATTAAATTGGAAACACTTCGGTTACCATTAAATTGGAAACACTTCGGTTACCATTAAATTGGAAACACTTCGGTTACCATTAAATTGGAAACACTTAGGTTACCATTAAATTGGAAACATTTCGGTTACCATTAAATTGGAAACACTTCGGTTACCATTAAATTGGAAACACTTCGGTTACCATTAAATTGGAAACACTTAGGTTACCATTAAATTGGAAACACTTCGGTTACCATTAAATTGGAAACACTTCTATTGCTGACTACAGAGAATTCCATTCAATTGGAATTGAGGTTGCCCCAAAGGACTCGGAATTTATGTTAAAGAATTAGATAGGACAAACAAACTTGCAAGTACATTTATCTCTACGCCTCATGAAGTCGGAAAAACTACATGTCACGGTAAGGAATGAAGAAACTGGACAAATACTAAGAATGAACGTTACACATCTAAAAAGAGTGGAAGGGGAATGGAAATCTAATGGAAATTTAAATGAAGATACATCAAACATTAATGAATGAAACAATCTGGTTAGAAATTATTAATTTATAATTACAGTAAAAAATATATATAAGATGTTGATTGAGTTGAAAATAATAATAAAATAAAACTTGTTAACAAGGAAGGGATGTAGTGTTTGTGTCTATGGAATAGATACAATTCACTGTCTCATGTGCCACACTGGAAGGCACAGCTGTCTCTGGGTAGTTGAGTGACGAACGCGGTACGAAGCGGACGTGCGCCTGCGCTCCAGTGTGGTAGTGGTGAGCCAGTGTCTGTCCTTAATCATCTTTAGGGACCCTATGGTCCTACAAGTAGCCTATGTGTTCTTCCAGATTATGCTCTACATCTATACCAAAGTTCATCAAGATCCGTTGCGCCATTCCGGAGATACCTTCATACAAACATCCATTCGTCTATCCATTCAAACATTCGCATTTATAATATTACAGTAAAAAGCAAGATATATTGAATCTGGCTGTCGCCCACGACTCAACATATCTTAATAGGGGTATGAAAAATAGATAGTAGTCGATTCTAAGACCTACTGAATATACATATAAAATTTCATAAAAATCGGTGAAGCCATTTCAAAGGAGTATGGTAACTAACATTGTAACACGAGAATTTTATATAAAGATGATGAAATGTAGTATGGTTGTGGAACACAGTTTGGAAGAACACACAGGCTACTAATTAAGTTTTTTTTAATACCTCACGGACGGAGTCGCGGGCGAAAGTTAGTATTTATATAAATTACAAAATTCTGAGAACCATTAACACGGAATGAGTTTGATTAGTTAATTTACTTGCTATTATTTTCTCTTGAAATTTTCTAAAATAAAATACAATCTCAAGTAATTCCTTAAAATAAACATTCATTCCAAAATAGCTTAAATAATAAAAGTGGAAAATTCATTGCAAAATATATTGTTGCATTTGTAAATTATTTCCTTTGCAGTTGTTATTTCTCAGTGCAAATTGAATTTTATTTCGGCCGACAGAAATAACGATTGCATTTCATTTAATTCCTCTTTTTAATTTTATTTATTTCACATTTTCATTTCCTATTCACTTTCATGAAATTGAAAAATGTATTACATTTTTCCATTTAATTCTCTACGAACTTATTACGGGGATTAAATCCGCGGATTAAGGAATTTTACAATAGTTTTAAAATTACGAAAGTGTACATGTAGCTGTTTCGACTGCAGAAACATATTGTTGTGTACGACTGAAAAAGACGAAAAAGAATAAGAAGAATAAGAAGAAGTAGACGAAGTAGAAGTAGAAGTAGAAGTAGGAGTAGAAGTAGAAGTAGAAGTAGTAGTAGAAGTAGAAGTAGAAGTAGAAGTAGAAGTAGAAGTAGAAGTAGAAGTAGAAGTAGAAGTAGAAGTAGAAGTAGAAGTAGAAGTAGAAGTAGAAGTAGAAGTAGAAGTAGAAGTAGAAGTAGAAGTAGAAGTAGAAGTAGAAGTAGAAGTAGAAGTAGTAGTAGAAGTAGAAGTAGAAGAAGAAGTAGAAGTAGAAGTAGAAGTAGAAGTAGAAGTAGAAGTAGAAGTAGAAGTAGAAGTAGAAGTAGAAGAAGAAGTAGAAGTAAAAGACGAACTCTTTTTGTGCGTCTCCTCCTTCGTTGATTGAGGGTAGGCAACGCATCTGCGATTGCGAAGAAGAAGAAGATCGTTTCTCCTCTCCCCTTCACCTGGATCATCGGCAGTAAAAAGCCTAGAAATGCCTATAGTACACATATATATATAGACGAAATAAAGTAGAAGGTATCCAACAGAATTTTCTACTTTTTATCTATTCCTTCAAGAAACCTTTGAATCTCAAATCTATATATATAAAAGAAAGTCGTGTTAGTTACACCATTTATAACTCAAGAACGGCTGAATCGATTTGACTGAAAATTGATGGGCAGGTAGCTTAGGACCAGGAAAAGGACATAGGATAATTTTTACCACGTTTTCTATTTTTTATTTCGCGCGGACGGAGTCGTGGGTAAAAGCTAGTTTTAATATAAATACCCATATATTAACTGTTAAACAAAAATGTGGTTTTGTTATTTATTATTCGTTAAGACTTATTAAAGTAATAAAGAATAATTTACAAACAAAATGTCGCCAAAGGTCGTAATGATAAAAACAACAAAAAGTCATTTATTATTTAAGACCTCTGCCCGAAAAGTTCGTTTGACAAATTATTAACCTTTTTCAACTTTCCACCGATTTGGTTCATGAAAAATGAGTTTTTCTTAACTGGATTTTACTTTCGGAATTAAATTTATATCAATAATCACTTACCGTTGGGCTTAATTCGATTGGAGAGACGTCAGTACCCTTTGCATTTCTTACCACGGGGTGTATTCCGAAGAATTGTTTGGAACGTCGCAAAATTTTATCATCGATCGACACGACAAGCCGACAGGCGGACATGCATAGCGATGTTATGGAACGGTCTGTCCTCAATGGTATTTCCATACCAGTATGATTTAGGTTCATTCAAGAAGCTAGCGTATTTCCATCGAGAATACCGGCAACGTATCTGCATTTCCTCTACGCTCGTTTGCCCCTACTCTTATAAAAAAACTTGAGAGGTGTCAAGGGACACCCGGATGGAACGAAGTTCCTTTCAATTAATTAGTGAAGGAACCAGTGTTTATTCTATGCATAAAAAACTTAAGTCTTCACAAGAAGTACATTTTATTTCTATGAATTTTCGTTATATATTGTCACGTCGTTGCCATGGTGATATAGCAAAAAGTGTCGTGACAACTTTTCGTAAGAATTTTTTCCGTCAAGCCCCCTTTCACAACGCGCGATAAGGAACTTCGTTCCAAAAACAGATGAATTTGTTCCTGTTCAAAAAGAATGTCTAGGATATATGTTATATACAGATACCTCACAATACCATTACTCTCGGAACAGTCTCATAATATTTTTCTCTGTTCCTCTTTTTCCGTTTGATGAAAAACAAATCAATATGTTTCAACACAAATGTTTAAACAGTGGAAACTCACAATGCACTTCTTTGTATATAGTATTCAATGCAGATTTCAGCGACCGCTTTGTGGCGTGGCAAAGCCTGAGGCATTTCCCGAGAAATGTGGTTCTGGCTAACATAAATACAATGCCATATAGTTAGAAACAATTTATATACAATCAAACAGGTTAAGGTTTAATTTTGGCAGAAATAGGCAGAGTTTAATTTTGAAATGCTTTTTTTTATTAATGTGGCAAACGAGCAAGTGGTCTCCTGAATTCGCCGAAATAACGAAGCGACCGCTGCCATGGGCATCTGCAATTGCAGATGCATTGCCTACCTTTAATCGACAGAGGAGGGGACACATAGAAAGGATTATATTCCCCGTCCTATGCGTCCTCTATCAAATCCACTTACAGACCCATTAAACTCGTATATTATAAAAACAAAATTCACTCAAAAACAAACATAAAAAAACAATTTCAAACAAAATGCATTCAAAAGTACCATAAAAACAATCTCAAACAAAATACACTAAAAAGAAACAAAATAATGTCATGAAAACTTCTTTCTTTCTTTCTTCTCTCTTTCAAAAACCCTCTAAACTCTAAAGAAAGTTCTCTTCTTTCTTGTAACATGTCTATATTGTATAATTATTGTTATTTCGCAGTCGGTGTCGGCCGAAGTAAATAGGTGACATTTTATATTTGAGATGTATTAGACATACTTACGTTTATGTCCCTACTTAGGCCGAAACCGACTCCAAAATAACAATAATTATACAATATAGACATGTTACAAGAAAGAAGAGAACTTTCTTTAGAGTTTAGAGGGTTTTTGAAAGAGAGAAGAAAGAAAGAAAGAAGTTTTCATGACATTATTTTGTTTCTTTTTAGTGTATTTTGTTTGAGATTGTTTTTATGGTACTTTTGAATGCATTTTGTTTGAAATTGTTTTTTTATGTTTGTTTTTGAGTGAATTTTGTTTGAAATTGTTTTTTTACGTTACTTTTGAGTGCATTTTGTTTGAAATTGTTTTTTTACGTTACTTTTGAGTGCATTTTGTTTGAAATTGTTTTTTTTTAAGTTACTTTTGAGCGCATTTTGTTTGAGATAGTTTTTTTTGTTTTGAAGTCGGCTATTTTTTTTTCTTAAAATGTTTGTTTTATTTCTCAATTTTTAGTGAATTTGAAGTTTATTTACAAATTTCCTTAATACATATAAAGACATAAGTAAGACAAATAAAGAAAAGGACTTTCCTATTTAATATGTGTGTACTTCAATTCAAAAACTAATTTAGAATACACCAGATAACCACTTATCCTTTAAACAATGAAATAATTATCAAAATCGGTATACAAATTGAAAATTAACGGACTAATACATCGTAGCGTGCCTTTAATTTTGTACAGCCGCGCGCCGCAGTAGCATTATTCGAATGCGCGTAGTTTTTAATAATTTAATATCTTCCAAACTATTGATCAGAATTACATAGTTTAAAGGCTAATGTAATCTGCATTTAATACTCTAGCCATCAAACATATTTATTTGGATAAGGATTCATATCGAATATAATATAATAGCGCCGTAAGCTTACGACGCTGTTTTTCGTGTGCAATTTAATCGAAGTTTGTTCATAATAACATGGTTTTTGTGAGACATCCATAGATGATAGATATATGCCACCTGAGACTTTTATTTAGCAAATTTAAGGATCTATAATTACTCGATACATCATTTTAATGTAGGTCATATAGTTTGACCTACGTAAGCCCAGAAAGCAAATTTGTGCTATTCATTGTAACGCGATGTAGCATTTTTCATTTCCGCGTAATTTTATTCTTACGATATCTCCTAAAATATTAGACAGAATGATATAGTTTCAATTGCAAATATAATCTACATTAAATTCTCTTGATAATGAACATATTTATTTACATAAGGGTTAATACTGAACTTGAATAATAGCGTCGGAAATAGGGCATGAATTTAATTAATGTTTCTAAAGAAAAAAATGGTTATTGTGAGAAAACTATAAAAGATAGATATATGCTATCGCGGACTTTTATTTAGCACATTTAAAGAGCTACAATTCGCCATACATCATTTTTATGTAGGTCCTATAGTTTAGCCTACGTAAGCGCTGAAAGCAAAAATGTCCCTAATTTCCGCAACAAATTTTGAAGCTATATTCAAAATCTACTAGTCTTCTAGTTATTTAAAAAAAAAAACAAAAAAATGGGACCCACCTGCAAGCACTTCCTTTCGATTAAAACAATTTTTATCAAAATCGGACCGCCAGGGGCGGAGTATCGCGGTAACACACATAAAAAAAAAAAAAAAAAATTCAGTCGAATTGATAACCTCCTTCTTTTTGAAGTCGGCTAAAAAGGGTAGGGAGGGAAAACCGTCCAAAATTAGGCCTCCTAAATATTAATTGTTCTATTTCGTTTCAAAGCATATA
The DNA here is from genome assembly GCF_912999745.1 of Papilio machaon. Taxonomy (NCBI): domain Eukaryota; kingdom Metazoa; phylum Arthropoda; class Insecta; order Lepidoptera; family Papilionidae; genus Papilio; species Papilio machaon. Next base: position 1,446,252 of record NC_060011.1, read on the forward strand.
AGTTGTCTTTGTTTTACCATAGACAAAGTAAGTACACATTTATCGTTAAAATTAGTTAATTTCTTAATATTTCCAGTAAAATACTATTTTCACATAACCATATAACATTAGCTTCTATTCTTTGCCACTCAGGGCAAATCAGGGATGGATTTATGTTGTCCATTAACAAAAAAAAAATTTAATTTAATAATGGAATGTAGCATTCTGATGCTGGAAGAAATTTTGATATCGCTCCAGTGGGCCTAGCACGAACATTAATGACATTCGCCTTCATGTCGTCATCGTCAATTATTTCAAAATTAATATGAGATTTTTGGTATATTTTACGCCCGATATCTAAATACAAATAATGTCGATAACCACCCGTTAGCGCTCGTCACAAATATTCGTGCTAGGCCCACTGCAGTAGTTTTGATTTCATTTGTAACATGAAAGAAATCACAATATTTATTCATCTTACTATTATTATAAACTAGCTTTTACCCGCGACTTCGTCCGCGCGGAATAAAAAAAATGCACACAAGATAAAAAAGTTCCTATGTCCGTCTCCTAGTTCTAAGCTACCTCCCCATCAATTTTCAGCTAAAGTTTGACCGATCTTGAGTTATAAATAGTGTAACTAAAACGACTTTCTTCTATATCTAATATATAAAATTCTCGTGTCACAGTTTTCGTCACCGTACTCCCCCGAAACGGCTTGACCGATTCTCATGAAATTTTGTGAGCATATTCAGTAGGTCTGAGAATCGGCCAACATATATTTTTCATTTTTTTTTTAACTGCGCGCGGACGGAGTCGCGGGCGACAGCTAGTATATATATATATATATATATATATATATATATATATATATATATATATACTACTACTATATCTTATATATATATATATATATATATATATATATATATATATACATATATAAGATGCGAAAGTTTAGATGGATGGCTGGATGTTTGTTTCAAGGTATCTCTGTAACGGAAGTAGAACATAGGCTACTAATAGTTTTTTTAATTCGGACTACAGCTAGTGTAGACTAAGAACAATTAATTAATATTAAACGCTTTAATTCATAAATACATTTATATATGAAAATATTAAAACAAATACATTATTCTAACCTTATTTAAATTGACATATAACAAAATTTAATCCAAATACCTAATAATTTAGAAATATTTTTACTTCTTAAACTTCGATACTCTTGAATGCTGTAAAACTATAACATTGAATTCAGAGTGATGGGCGGCCATTACTTCCAATTTTTGCGTTTTTAATCTTAATATTAGAACTTCATCAAATGGATCCTTAAAATTAAAATAAAATTTGTCAGAAATAATAAAAAAAAATTATTTATTTTTTTAATAGTAAAGTTAGGAAATGATCTAGAGCTCACCTGAAATCGCTAAAATAGTGAAATAAGCCTTTAATGGACAGAGAATTTACAGAAAAAGTTCCCTTTTTACTCTGCCGACTCATGTAAGTTATGTATGGATTTGTATGTAAGTCTATTCCACTGTGATGGTCTAGAGGTCATGTCAAAGATACGGCCCGCGATCGCAATGTATCACAGAAAGGAGAATCATGTTTTTTAGAGCTTTTATACTTCATTCGATTATTATTTAATAAATAAAATGTTAATAATAATTCAGTTCATTTTTTATTTTCAATCTGGTCGACCTACATATTCAAAATTTAATATATGGCCCTCTGCAAAATCGAATTTGACATCTCTGACTAGACCCTAAACGATTGAATGTTGACGAGTGAGCTGTCATTCGATTTGTATACTTCTCTGGAGTATAATAAACTAAATCGGGTTAGTATATTTAATACATTCTCCTTATCTCTAAATCCTGCAACGGAAAATATTTGTACTAATAAAAATCTTACAATCTCCTTTACTCCCGCTTGAGCCATGAATCCCAACCTCCTCATTGCGGTTCCATAGTTCGTTGCTCCCATGACATTAATATTTGTTAGTATAGGTGAACCTTTTAAATAAATTTGGATATTTAAACTGCTATTCTCTAATTTTGTCACTAAAGGAATTTTAAGAATCGTGCGCACAAAGAGCCTAGCACAAACATTTGTGCTTATCGCCATCGCATCTCTAAAGATAAAGTTTGTATTGAAAATTGTGCAGCACCCCCAGCGTCGAGAGCTCTAATCTCAAGCGAGTATCGAGCGTGGAGTACACGAAAAATCTCATACTAATTTTAACATAATTGACAATGACAATACGAAGGCGATCGTCACAAATATTCATGCAAGGCCAAAAACAACTTAACTGTTTTCGATGGTATTTTCACAGATGTGAATTATGACACTTTAAAGCAAGTTGTTTATCACAAGTAGTGCATTACACATAGTTACATCAATTGAAATCTTACAAATATTATAAACTAGCTTTTACCCGCGACTCCGTCCGCGCGGAATAAAAAAATGCACACAAGATAAAAAAGTTCTTATGTTCGTCTCCTAGTTCTAAGCTACCTCCCCATCAATTTTCAGCTAAATCAGATCGACCTATCTTCAGTTATAAATAGTGTAACTAAAACGACTTTCTTTTATATATCGACGCTGGAAAGCGTAAACGCTGTAACCCCGAAAGTATGAACTTTACAGGAGAGCCAAAAAATGATAACTCGTGAGCTGATACGCCTACAAGCATGCGGTATTTAGCAATGTTGTGAAGTTTGTGCTAACCTATAATAAAATCATTATCGTTTGATAATGGTTGAAATTATTAACGTGTGAAAAACATATTCGCGATTTCAAGGGTTACAGCGTTTATGCTTTCCAGCGTCGATATAGATAAAAGATGCTGGATGGATATATGTTTGTTTGAAGGTATCTCCAAAACAGTTGCATGGATCTCGCTGAAATTTACCGTATATGTAGAACATAGTTTGGAAGAACACAATCACGTTTTTTTTTAATTTCGCGCGGACAGAGTCCCGGGCGATAGCTAGTTTATAATAAAAGTAAAAATTAAAAGAAGTAATATGTACCATCTTTGTTAGTCATCACAACTCCCTCGACCGACTCGTCTTCCATTATCCTATCAACTATTGGATTAACTGCATTCAAGGAAATCGTCTGTAAATTCAACGACAGAAACTTAACAGAAATCTTAATCTAAATTGGAGAAGGAGTTAAGTATCTCACCGTATTTATAAGCCATTCGTCTCTTGAGTCTTTTAGTAAGTTGGATAGAACCTTCATAGTGGAATTTCTTGTATTGCTGAAAACAAAATGTCCGTTGTGAATTCCATTCACTGCATATTTTGTCATCAATCTTTTCTATCTATTTACCAAAAGACATGATTTATCTGCTCGTTTCGATCACATGCAAGTATTATTTACTACTTCTGGGTTTCATCTCATATATATGTACCATATCGTATACTTTCTTCCATAGAGATTTAACTGATCCAATGACACTATATTCGGTAATAAATCGAACTTACAAGCCTTTAGCACTTAACTAGCTAATTTAATAATCATCATCAGCTCACTATACGTCCCCACTGAGAAGCTCGGAGCCTACCCCAAGTTAGGTGTGACTAGGACATAGTCAATGCAGGTCCAGTGCAGGTTGACTTCACACATATTGTTGAATTTATTCGTAGATATGTGCAGGTTGCATTACGATGTTTTCCTTCATCGTAAGAACGTCGGATAAATGTACATATTTAAATCGAAAACATATTGGTACATGGCGTTATTCGAACCCAGGATCTGCAGATTGCAAGTCAAGTACTTAACCCCTGAACTACCGACGCTCTTATTTAATAACACTCTAAATTAAAATACAAAAATTAGTGTAATTCCTTACTTATTTCTTTCTCTTCTTATTTTTACACGAGCCTTTCTTCTTATGAACAACACAAGCAGCGAACTGTTTGTCCCTGACCAGTGAGACTTCCAAATTACAGGTTTCTATGCGGTACGCGACCAACTGGTCTAGAACATCCTGTTGGTCATGGAAACGACCGAAGTCAATATTCGATCTCTAACCATTTTTACTTATCCACGATATACTTTAGGGCTTAATATTTTAGTTAAAAGATATTAAAAAGATTCATTTAAATTTAGATAAATCTATATATATATATAAAAGAAAGTCGTGTTAGTTACACTATTTATAACTCAAAATCAGTCGAACTGATTTAGCTGAAAATTGATGGGGAGGTAGCTTAGAACTAGGAGACGGCATAGGAACTTTTTTATCTTGTGTGCATTTTTTTTATTCCGCGTGGACGGAGTCGCGGGTAGAAGCTAGTTATTAATATTTAGATAAGAGTTTCATTACAAAAACTTTCGTTTTACATGTTTATTATTCTATTTCGTTTAACATCTTTAAGTCTTACTTAATAATACTTACGATTTCCATAATAGCTTGATGAGTGGCCGCGGTGAAATGTGGTAACTTTAAAATCAATGGCGCAGCCATATTTTCTGGTACCGTGCATAATAGCGCGTAATCTGTAAAACATTGAATTCCAGAATATGTTGGTAGAAATAAAAAATAAATAAAGTTCATTACTTACTATCCCGAAAATAAACAACACCAAAGACACTTGGATTCTCTTCGATACGTATTATCGTTTTAAATGTTGAAGTGCAGAACTCCTGGAAAATGATAATTTGAAATCTGTATTATTTCCATCTCATTTCGATATTCATCAACACCATCAACACGTATGTTTAGATTAAGGGATGTTTGTTTAAAGGTATCTCCAGAAGAGCTCAATGGATCGTGATGAAATTTGGCGCGGTTGTAGAACATAGTCTGGAAGAACACATAGGCTACTTATAAAGATTTTTTTAATGCCAGACAGAGTCGCAGGCGATAGCTAGTCTGTTATAAGTTGTTAAAACTCATTGGCCATTAAAAGTATAATATAAAATTCATTCTCACAGGTGGTAGGTCTTTTTCCGTCACTTTCTTTTTACACATATTATTCATGATGTAAAAATTATCAAAATTTTATAAAATATAAAAATATAAATTCAATGAAAATAGCATTTTAATTAGAATATATGTCAAAAATGTAAACAAAATCAAGTAGGTCTCTACGATGTATAAGGTAATAAAATAAAAAAAGAAAGAGATAATGTCACAACTTTAAATTTTACAATCTCAAATTCTAAAAACTAAATAGTTGAACCTCACATCTTACTAAAACATCATCCATCTCGCTTATTTTCATTGAAAAAAATTACACAATAATAAGTTGTTTCGGTACGGGAACTTTCGGTCATAACACTGATTATCCACGAGTGCAAACTTCGATGTATTCTTAGTGCAAAGTCGGGGCGGGTCGCTAGTATAATTACGTAACATAGCATGAGAACGTGACTGGATACAAGATACAGTACTGCAAGCGTGAAAATTGATTACACATTGTGTTTGTTGCTAGTTTCACACGAGGGCAGAACATGCAGTGCTGTAGAACAGTACGGAAGTTGTTTTAGCGCACACCAAGTATAACAGCTCCGAGACAACTTCACATTCTATGAAGAGATATCTGACATATGACAATTACATATGATGATTGCCAGTTCCATACATTTTTAAGTCACTATGTCTAAGTGTTCAGTACTGTTTTAAAAGTATGTAAGTGTGGGTTCAAACATTAGCAGTACTGCACTGTCACTGCTCTGTTCTGTCCTCGTGTGAAACTACTATTACGGTCATTTGGTGCAGCGAGGGCGAGACAGCTTTCTTTGTGCTCACAAACGACGCTATTGTGATCTCGAAGAATCTGTACTGATTGGAATTCTCTAATGCTTTCTTATATATTTTATAAAATACAATTTGAAAAATGTTTCTGTATTTTTATTAACTAGATTAGCGAATCGATCCATATCAAGATCTAGCATAAATATAAAGGTGAAAATCTATATATATAAAAGAAAGTCGTGTTAGTTATACTATTTATAACTACAAGAACGGCTGAATTGATTTGACTGAAAATTAGTGGGCAGGTAGCTTAGAACCAGGAAACGGACATAGGATAATTTTTATCCCGTTTTCTATTTTTTATTCCGCGCGGACTGAGTCGCGGGTAAAAGTTAATAATAAATAAGATAACTAACTAGATTAGCGTATCGACCAAAAATGGTCCTTGATGGAAAGGGAATGTGCATCACGATGTTTTCCTTCACCGTACGAACATCGTATAAATGTATATATGCAAATAAAAAATCGAAAACATTGGTAAATGGCGGTATTCGAACCCAGGACCTGCAGTTTGCAAGTCAAGTGCTTAACCCCTGAGCAACCGACGCTCCCTAATAGTTAAGTAATTAAAAAAATATATGCGAATAAAAAAATATACTAAAAGAGTATACTTATTAATTTAGTTAAAACGTATAATGTACTCCAAAAAAAATTGCATAATATTTTGGACAGGCGCTTGACACTTTTTTCGGGAATGTACTCAGAAAATCGCTGCGAGTTCTAAATACCGAAAAACCTGTTAAAACATATTGACATTTTTTTCACTCTTCTCAAACATATTGAGACAACAATAGGACTATTTTTTACGGATATTTAGTTTGTGGAATTATTAAATTAATTATTATCTACATATAGTATATTCCTGTCTCCAGTTTTGTAGGCTTTATCCATCTCGATGAATATGTTCGTAATATTAAGTTTCAATAGCAACGAGGCACTCTCTTTCTGGTTTAGTATTCTATACAATAGTGACAAGGGTGAGACTGGTCAGAGTAAAAGATTTACATTTGTTTTATTCGAAATAAATATAACGTGAGAAAAGGTTTTATTGCATAATTAAATAAAACTGTTAAACTGTGGTTTTCGTCGATTTCAATATTTCTAATACATCCATACGAATATAATTGGTTTTATACATTATTATCTTACTAATATTATAAATGCGAATGTTTGGATGTACGGATGTTTGGATGAATATTTGTTACTAAGAATCTCCAGAACGACTTCATGATGTGCGGACGGAGTCGCGGGCGACAGCTAGTAGTCAATAAATGACATTGAGAAAGTGAAATCTGAGTAAATATAATTCATTTTCATTCAAGTCGACATATTAGTTCAGTTATTTTCAAGTTTAGTCGTAACATTAAAAACTTTTATCTTTTTTATATAAATATATAGGTAATAAGTAAAATTGTACATATGTCTTTCATTTATTACAACATTTATTTATTCTAGAAAGAAAAATATGAAGATACTTCTGTGTAAATAAAGGTGAGTTTACACTGCGCACAAACACCGACAGGCCTCGGTCTGTTTGTGGCTCTCAAACTACGTATATATGAGTTTGAACAGTTATATTTGGATACTTGAAAACTCGGTTCACATTTTATAGCAAGCGAAGTATCTCATATACGCGTGAGAGAATATGAGTGGCAATTAATAAATTAAGGAAATGTAATCATTATTTGTCTTTGTTTTTTTTCAAAGAGAATGTAAGAGATGACATTTAAAACATCTTACTAATATTATAAACTAGTTTTTACCCGCGACTCCGTCCGCACGGAATAAAAAAAAAAAAAAAAACTGGTTAAAAATTATCCTATGTCCTTTTCCTGGTTCTAAGCTACCTGCCCACCAATTTTCAGTCAAATCGATTCAGCCGTTCTTGAGTTATAAATAGTGTAACTAACACGACTTTCTTTTATATATATAAAGATGTGAATTTTTAGATCGATGGATGTTTGTTAGAAGGTATCACCAGAACGGATCTCGCTGACATTAGGCATAGATGTAGAACATAGACTGGAAGAACGCATTGACTACTAAGTTTTTTTTTTTTAATTCCGTGCAGACAAAGTTTAGGGCAACATCCAGTAATATCAATACAAAATTGTCGGCTGTGGCATTACGAAATTAGGGTTACTATATGAATCATAATTTAGAAAACACCTAAATAAACAGGGAGGGATAAGATAAATATTTAAATAAACAATTGATGACAGGGCCTTTTAATAATTCATGAAATAATACTACGGACCTTCGTTACGGAATTGCTTTGTCAAAATGAAAAACGATGCGCGCTCAAAGGTGTCGAATGGGCGGGAAAATTGACAGCTGTCAAATGTGGATTAATTCGCGGGAGCGCTACGCATGAGTAAACGTATTGAATGGTTAAATTGGTTGTAACATTTTATATTGTAAAGGTTTATATTGGATTGAATAGAGTCATTGAATACAAAAATTTATATATTAAAGCTAATTTAAATCTTTGTAAACTAACAACATGCCAAAGAAAATTCACCAAAAATGTTAGTTTTATTGTAACAAATTTAATTTCTATTTATTTGTTTATAGTGAAATTAACTTCACTAATCACACTAATAATCTACAGTTATTTTTTTATTTTTTTAAAAATTCTTAAACAAATCCATTTTTAATAAAAACAAAAATTTTAATTAAAATAGTTTTTCTAATTTGACCATTGGAATAAATTTGAAGTGAAATCTTTATTCGATTGTCATCGAAGGAGATGTCGACCATAAAATTTTACACCGTCGTGAGAGACGTGCTATACAGAAGTCGATGAAGGCATATCATCCGCTCCAGATGCAACTCTACATATGCTGACCACGATCCTAAGAAATGTGGGACCGATATAGAGAGAGAAATCTTTATACATTTCTCGCGATACAAGCTTCGCTCAGTGCGAGGATACTAATCACTAATAAACCGACCTTTTGTGTTCACAAATAGTGTTTCTTAGCGTACAGTGTATGATTTAAACTCAATTTTTTAGATTGATTAACTATTAAGGTACTAAATAAATCGGTTTGTAAGGTATGTTGCACACCTACTTAAATTATTTGACTTATATTAATCTATAATAAAACTAACCAATCACGAACCTCCATTACCCGCTGACTACAATATACACGGACGCCATCCTTACAAATTTGGTGTCAGAAGTGGGATCCCAGGAAAATCCATGAGTACTGGGATCTGTTAGGTGTAGGCGTCGCGAAATCTCCACTCGTCTGCACCATTATTCGTTGGTTCCGTGATGTAAGGTCCTTTTTTTTTTAAAAAAAATGACACGCTTTGCTAACTGCTAATTTATTTAGAAACAATATTACATTGGACTACTGAAAATTGACTGTTGTGAATTGACTGCGCGCTGTATTGCAGCGAGTCGGACAATTTAAACATTTAATGACGTCAATGACGTTTAAGGGGTTTCTGCAAATGTGGCAGTTATGCCCTATCGTCAATTGTTCATAACAGAACGCTATTGTTTAGTAGACTATCGAATGCATTTCGTTTTATACAATGTTCGAATCTCAAGGATTGTATATTGGATTCGTCTGTTAGTGAAACACTTTTGCCTTTTTTAATTTTAAAAAAGGTTATTTTATTAAGACTTTAGCAAATTCCCATCCTGCCCTCACGAGCTCTATTAACCGTGTAATTAACACTTTCGAAGCCATTTTCCACTCGTTAAGCTTTTTCGGGGCGAGAATAAATTAATTTAAAGCGATCATTATCTTTTTATTCTATTTAATAAATAAATAATTCTTTAAGAATGAAATTTTTATTTTTTGTATAATTTTTTATTTATATTATTTTTTGAGAAATAATAAGTTACTAGATGTCGCCTGCGACTCCGTCTTCGCTTGATAACAAAAAAACACAATTAGTTGCCTATGTGTGTTGTTTCAAACTATGTTCTACATCTTTTCCAAATTTTATCGAGATCCGTTCAGCCGTTCTGGAGTCACCTTCAAATAGACATCCATCCATCCAACATTAGCATTTATAGTATAAGTATGAAGTATGATGTAATTTATTAGTAGAAATAAAAAAAAACTATCTTGTACTATTTGTAAAATAAATTTTATTTAAAAAAAAATATACAGTACACACCGAAATGTCTTTGTACGAACACTATTCTTTCTGGATTCATCCGTAGATATTAATATCGCAATTTTTGTCATACTCTATTCTTACCTTAAAGTTCTTCGTACACACGGCAACATAAAATTTGTATTAGAATAGTCTCGAAGCGACTAACACAATAGAATACCATGGAATTTCGTATAAAACGCGTCGGATACATTTCTATCTGTCATCCCCAAAGACAGTCGCTTGCAACCTGTTTGTCAAGGTCGTTGTGAGAAAAGTTGATGGAATTTTCAAGATGGCGGAACAAATTTATACAATTTATATGTACGTATATAATTGCTATGCCTCTACTGATTGAAGAATGACTGACTTACGTTGTAGAATCAACGTTGCAGCTCTCGCGCAACGCGACTCTCGCGACGCGACCTTGCTATAACGTTGCGATGTGTACGAAGACCCTAACAGTGCGTACATTCAACTCTGAGATTTGCTCTTGCATTTTAATTTAGTATTTTCTCCTCGAACACGCCTTTAGTAAAATGTATAACTCCAAAAACAATAAATTTTTCCAGTCGAGTAAAAGCGCAGTAAACTTTCCTCATCGACAATGTATTTAGAGCGGCAGGTTGTATAATTTAGTGGGTAGTCGTGAATTATTCAAATATTCTTAGAAACTGGTGCTTATACGCTATAGTTTAGATGCAAATTCTAAGAAATCAACTTTACGAAACAGTCATTTAAACAGCGTTGAATATAACTTGACATTATAACTACACTAGCATTGTTTCCCGGTTTTGTTCATCGGAAACTCATAATTAACCTACGTTGTGGCTAAGTAGAATATAAGTTAACCATTCTTATCACTAAATAACAAGTCTAGTTTAATCACCCCGCACTTCAAGTGGATTATTAAAACAGTATGTACTAAAACTGCTGTAACTGACGCAGTGATGCAAAGGCTTTTGCAGAATATCAGCGCTTATTTCTGAAAAGTAATAAGCACAATGCTGAGTAAAGGCCTTGTCCATTCAGCATTGCCAACCTAGTAGGAATTTTGATTTTTTATACTTGTTAATATGTACAGGTCTGTTCCTTTTTTTATAGTTTTTGTGTTTTTCCCTCCTTTCAGCATGTTTTTTTTACATTATTATTGTTTGCTTATTAAATAAGTTTATTATTATTATTAAAATGTTTATGTAGAAATGTGTAATAATTTTATAAAAGGTAGTTTTAGTTTTCTTAGATGGCAGCACTGCTCGACCCCGCCACTCTTTTGTGACAACTTCCGGCGAATGGATTGAGAGTGGTGGGGTTGAAACAGCGTTTGATTATTGAGTCAGGAGCTCGGCCAGTCGTTGGATATCCGTCGATGTGATAAGTCGTCTAGTAGAATTGACCGTTAGAAATGTTGAAAATGGAATAAAGGTATTCACTGTGCAATGAATTGGAGTTTTTCTTGACATTTCAGAAGTGGGATATAAAAATCCAGGTATGAACGCCCTCAGAATTTTAAATACTAATTTACATTTAAAAAAAAAAATTACTTTAAAGTACAAAGTAGCTATAACGCTTGTTAATTTTTTTATTTTTATTTTTTTATTTTATTTTCGATACTGCACAAATATGACACTGTCATACTGCATTTGATCACGGCTATTTTCCAAAAATACAAATTATGCATATCTTCTATATATCTATATATATAAAAGAAAGTCGTGTTAGTTACACTATTTATAACTCAAGAACGGCTGAATCGATTTGACTGAAAATTGATGGGCAGGTAGCTTAGAACCAGGAAAAGGACATAGGATAATTTTTACCCCGTTTTCTATTTTTTATTCCGCGCGGACGGAGTCGCGGGTAAAAGCTAGTGTTACAAAGACTTTTTATTGAGATCATTATTTACGTCATTATTAAAAATATTTATTTAATGACTTATTGATTTATAAGTATCGAATGTGATTTTAACTCGTATTTTCACTTTACTTTATTTATATTTATGCTACCTATTTTGAATTCTTTAGAATTTAAAACGTTTTACGGGATATTTGGAAATTGAATATGGGTAATGATTTCATAGTTATACAAGCGAGACCCCCCCAGGGAAATAAATAATAGAGGTTTCTATTTTATTATGTATGAAACTTTATTTGTGTGTGAAGCATTTACTTACTTTTTATTTTTTTTGTATTTATGTCTATTGAAATTACTCGCTTCGAACGATTAAACAGTGGAGAAATATCATGTTTTTGGGATACCGATTGAGCGAACAATGAATGTTCGCTGGATAATGATTGAGCGAACAATGATGTACGCTGGATATTGATTGAGCGGGCAATAATGCTCGCTGCACTGTAAGAATCGACTGAACTTAATGACTGAGTGAACAATGATGCTCGCTGGACTATAAGAAACGACTGAACTTAATGATTGAGTGAGCAATGATGCTCGCTGGACCGTAGGAAACGAATGACTTTAAATTTGACTGAGACTGAACTTTGATGTAAATAAGAGAGATTGAGACATGATTCCAGGGATTTAATACATTTAGATATGACGTCAGACGATGACTAAGTTGGAGGTACGCTACCTACAACTCCACCAAAGAAGCGTAAGTACGCAAAACGGAGGAAAGTAAAGAGGAAAAGAGCTCCTTCGACGTCATCTACTTCGACGTCGTCAAGTGAGAACAAAAGTAAATGTGTGTATGTAAGGACGCTTGTTGGGATGAATGTGTATTGATGTATGATTGCGTGTGTGTGTATGTTTATGTACGTTTATAAAAGTAAAGTTCTATGTTTGTATCAAGGATTAAAAGGTTCTATACAATTAAATCAATGAGTATAATATGAAATAATATCTTTTGCATTTGAAAGAGGTAAGATTGGGCTTAAGAAGTATGAAAATTTTCCGGAAAACGTAGTATGAACTCTTGGCACTTCACATATATTATGTGCGGAGCGTTGAATGAAGATTAGCTCGTGATTGTATGTAATTGATGAGTGATGATGAAGGATAAGAGCCGGTATATATAGTTGCCTTACTGTAAGAACTTTACATTCCCTGTACAGGTTAGCTGTTGGATATCTGTATGGGCGGTTTGTGCTGCATTTTAGTATACCGCGTTGGGCTCTCTCGAGTGGAAAAAGATTTATTTTATTTGAACCTCCCCAAGACGAAATACAATAACTTAGCACAGACTGACATAGGGAGTAATATAACATTTTAATGATGTCTTTTATATGCACAAACCCTGATGTTTTGAAAACTGCAGTTAATTTTCTGATTCGCTGAGTTAATTCATTACGCTAAGATATCTAATTGAGGTAACTTTTTGTATGGTCTGGCATTTAAACATGATATTCGGGAACCTGTTTTGGCAGGTAGATGAGGTGTGTGCAAGTAGAAAGAGGGACTCGAAATTCTGCGGATTCTTAATGGAAAATGTTACATGCTTTGTTTTTTCTATATTTAATGTTAATCTATTATTTCTGAGCCACATTGAGATGTTGTTAAACGCTCCTTGGGCTGATGCAAAAGTCTCAGGCCAGGTGTCTCCTTGGACAACTAAAACTGTATCATCAGCATAAGTGATCATGATACCGCGATCGACTGGGAGGTTGCAAAGCTCGTTTATATAAACTAGAAAGAGGGTAGGCCCTAGTATACTGTCCTGCAGAACACCACAGCTAACAGTTAAGGGGTCACTTATATGAGGTCCTATCTTTATGCTCTGTGTCCTATCCGAGAGGTAGTCTTTGAAAAGGTTAAGTTGAACATTTTTGATTCCTTGTTTTTAAGACCTTCTAACTTGTTTAAAAGTAGCGGTATTGGCACAGTGTCAAAGGCCTTTGCAAGATTTAGAAATAGAGCAATACTCTTCTTTCTGATAGTTTTTGGCGACATATTATGTTAATGTTAGTACAGCATTTGAAGTAGACCTATTTCTTCGGAAGCCAAATGGATTTTTAGAGAACATGTTGTTGTGTTCTAGATAACTGACCAATCTATTGTTAATTATCTTTTCAAAAACCTTCGATAAATATGTTAATATGGAATTGGGCCTGTAGTTACCAACAATCATTTTATCATCACTTTTGTGCATAGGTATTTTTTGCCATGTTTAAGAGATTTAGGAAAGACTCTTGACTGTAGGGAAAGATTAACAATGTGTGTTATGACTGGTGCAAGTAAGTAACTATTTTGGCGTAGTACAGCGGAGGGAATATTGTCCCAGCCCATGGAGCTATCGATTTTTAACGCGTTAATGGTGTTCAGAATTTCAGGTATATCGGCATCTGTTAGGATCACGGAATTTAGTGTTGTATTAGTTGGCTGTAGACTATTACTTATATCAGTGTCGGGAGCAATATTTTCTGCGAGAGCTTTACCTATATTAACAAAATAACTATTCACATCGTTGACTGCTTTTTTTATAGTTGGTTATTTTCTAGAAGATCTTGTGATACCTTGGGAATTGTTTTAAAATGTGTAATTTCGTTTATGATTCGCCACGTTATTTTCATATTTTTCGCTTTACTAGCTTCCCTCAGACGTTCTATTTCATAATTGGCTTTTGCTTTTCTAAGAAGGGTTTTACAGTGATTTCTATAACGTTTATATGTCTCAATAAAAATAAAATTAACAGGTTGATTTCGTAATTTCATATGCATTCGATCTCTATTTTTCATGCACCTTAATAGTCCTGTCAAGATCCAGAGTTTTTTTTTAGTGTCTGGTAATTGGTTTAGATATATTATCTAAAAGATAGTTTGTGGCCAAGTTACAATCAGTAGTAATAAATATTTTTGAGAGGTCTGATGCTTTGATTGTTTCAGAAACTTCTTTTTAATTAGTCTTGGTAACAGTGATAGTGAAAAAGGGTTTTGTTTGGTTAGTATCCATGACTAGGAAGGAATATGGTATCGTGGTCGGTGAGAGCATTTTGAACATTATGTTCATATCACCTGTTATTACGATGTTTTTTTTTATAATTCTTACATGAGATTAATAGTTCTTCTAATGATTTAAGGAATGGTATTACATTATGAAATGATTGCGATCTGTTAATGGACTTTAGGATAATACCATTTTTTTATTTGTTAATACAGGTAGCATCTGAAAGTTTATGTTCAAAGGAATCAGTGTAAATAGTTTTTAGTGTATATCATTATGCCATCGTTTTGGTTTTTTTTTAAATTCTAGACTACTAGTATTGTACCCCTTTATTTAAGGGATACATAAAGAATTGTTAAACCAGCATTCTAATAAAATAATGGTGCCAGGACTTATTGCTATTCTGGAAAGAAGTAATAGGAAACCGTTAAAATTGCACAATATACTCTTTATATTCTGTGTTGAGAGAGTTGAGAGTTGAATTCTTTAGATGTGCAGGTTTGTGCCTTAGATGGTACAATGTTGTCGATGTTATCATTAATTATTGAGATTGTGTGGTACATTATTTGTATGTCGGATATAATTAAGGGTACATTAGTACTCCTACAAAAAAAAATGAATGGATATAAGTACTACGCTTAGGGCTGTTTGTTTTGTAAAACATCAGAGTGCCTTAGTATGTGTATACATAATACGACATATTAATAGAGGTTTAAATTGATAAAACGTATGTTTTGATTTTGTAAACAAAATTCGTGCTTCGTTATTAAGTAACAATAACAGTTTTCATGAAGTTGACACTATTGGAGGAATGATGTTGTATTTTTATTGTCATGAGTTTTAATAATGTTAGTTGATAGTGTGAAATTGATATTTATGTATATCATTGTATATAAGATATTGTAGATTAGTAATATGACACGTATATTGCAACTTTTATTGTAACTTTTCATAAATTTAGTGTACATGAGTAATATATAATGTTCTCGAATGGTAGTAGTAATAGGCCGTACAGTGTGTTGATGTTTACACAGTACCAGTATTTACAAATTAAGCAACCGTAATATGGAACATTAATTTCAAGGTTAGCATACTTGTATGATAAAGAAATTGGAGAACTAAGGTGAATTTTATAAGTATGCCTGGCATTGTACACTTCTATGATGCGGTGGTAGTATGTGTGATAAGAGTAAGTTGATTGTTGGCAGTTAATTGTATTATTTTGGGAGTGTTGATTTTTATGTTTTAGTAAAGTGTGTCTACATATTACATTTATAAAATGAACAAGCAAGATAACATTATGGACGGAATATGTTATACAAATGTGTTTAAATATTGTACTACGTAGAATATTTTATTTTGTGTCCGTAATGAATGTAGTTGATCTTAGTTTTTAATGACAATGCCCCTTCTGTTTTTCGTAAAAGTATTTTACCATTTTTAACCCAGCTGTGAGCGTATTTTTCTGCCTCTGCTAATTCTCTGGCGAGAAAATGTACTCTTCTAATTTTTGTTAATCTCTTTTAATCTTTATAACATGTAAACTGGAATGACTTCTCCGACGAAAGGAAGTTGCTTGGAGTTTAGTTCGTCAGTTCTGTTTTTTCTGTGCTTTTGACAGACGCTAGCACATCCATTTCAGTCCAAGTATTGATAAATTCGACAACGACTGTAGACGTTGTGGAGTCGGCTCATTCTCCTCAATTTGAATATCCAAAGTATTAGTTAGGCACTCAAAAGTTTGTAGGAGATTGGATTTGGATTCTGCTTGTTTACCAGAGACGTTTCTTATTTCAACGGCTGTTTTTAGAGGAAAACGTTCCAAAGTATCTAATCGCTCTTCAAGTAGCGATGTCCGTTTTTCCAGATCGCCTCCTCAGCTAACGTAGATAACTTACCTTCAATGTTTTTTAATTGGTCCGTTAGGAAGTCTAGACTTTCATCAAGCTCTTGGTTAGATTGATCGACTTGCGATTTTAAATCTTTCATAAGAGCTTCTACTTGAGTCTCTAATAATTATTACGTAGGTTGAATACTTTTATGAGGAAAATAGATACTTTTATACCGTTTTATAATATTGTATTATAGTTATATTGTTAAATTAAATTAAGATTTTATTATGTTGGCTTCAAAATTATAATAAGTAACTTAAGTTTTAGTGTGCCAGGAGGCTACACATTTCGTAGGATGGCCGAATGTAATAATTTTATAAAAGGTAGTTTTAGTTTTCTTAGATGGCAGCACTGCTCGACCCCGCCACTCTTTTGTGACAACTTCCGGCGAATGGATTGAGAGTGGTGGGGTTGAAACAGCGTTTGATTATTGAGTCAGGAGCTCGGCCAGTCGTTGGATATCCGTCGATGTGATAAGTCGTCTAGTAGAATTGACCGTTAGAAATGTTGAAAATGGAATAAAGGTATTCACTGTGCAATTAATTGGAGTTTTTCTTGACAAATGTATATCTCCGGCTATAAATTATTTACTTAAATCTCTTTGATCAAAACATAAACTAAATATAGAACAATACACTATTGTAGAGTATGTACACATCCCGCTAACCGCAATAGAGATAGGGCGGCGGAAGATCAAACGGTTCACAGCTTCCGAAGTGTTAACCACTCGTAACATCCCGTCGGAACTTATTCATTATATATTGTTGTATATTATAGTTTGTAATGTACTTTAAAGATTCACAATATCTTTAAAATGATAAACAAAGAAAGATAACACTTTTTAATGGTTTAATACTTTTTGATGCTTTCAAAGTGACAAAATTTAATTTTTTTAATTTCAGGGATTGTAAAAAGGTTTATTCATTTTATTATTTAATTATTAATTTAAGGAGAAATGTTGTATTTGTTTCTTTTATTTATCAGAAACGCAAATACGTTTTTATTGATGAAGATTACCGTTATAAACATATTAGTGGCAGAGTCCGCAGCATTAGTCGCTGCACGAATCACTTAATAGGTGCAATAACACGACCACAGAGAAAACACGCTTCAATTGTCCTGAGGCCATGTTTGATAGATTTAGTCCTCTTCCCCTTCTCAGGCTTTCAAGTAAAGGATCCAAACGCAATTAACTGCCTAGTATTGAAGCATATTTAAAAAAGACATAGTTTAAAACATTATCTGATGAAAAAGTAGTTACTAACCTCTTTGTTTAAAGTAAAATGACCACCTAAACTGGTCAAACATGTATGAAGAAATATTAGGTACCCTATTACAGGTAGCTATCACACGTGACTCCGTCCGAGCGGTATTAAAAAAAAAATTAGTAGCCTATGTGTACCAGACTATGTTCTATATTTATGCCAAATTTCATAGAGATTCGTTTAGCCGTTGTGGAGATACCTTCTAAAAAACATTCGCCTAACCATTCTCAAATCCCAACAAATCCCATTGCGATACTAGTAAGCTACAGAAGTCCATCTGACGTCAGATTAAGCCGCAGCGACCTGCGCGGTGGCTATTGTTACAACTTATCTGTGCAACATGACTTATGAAAACAATTAGGGTATGCATCCACTAAAGCGAAATTTAACTAAAAGGAATAAAAGCACTTACTTCAATTCACTTGGATACAGCGGTGATATACTTTAGCGCAGGGATCCCCAAACTATATTGGACAAGTGACCCCCTTTCCCAAAATGAACTGTTACCTCAGACCCCCATGGCCAAATTACCTACATTTAAGATCAATTATTATTATTATTATTTTTCATTCTGACTCAATAGAAGAAGACAGAGTGAAAATTAGGAATGCTTTAAGTTCAATATCGACCCTTTGGGAATCCCTGCTTTAGCGGGTAAAGTAGTAAATGTAAAGTTGAGGGTTTGCAAGTTGTAGAACTATTTTGCTGGTTTCGGACCGGCTTTTGGTTATCCAAAACCAGCAAAATTTTGAAGGGAGTACTAGAGAAAGTTGAGGAATCTCTTACCCCTTGATATAGCGTAGTGAAAATAGATACCATCAAAGGAATTTAATCACCAGCAAAATGCACATTCAAATATCTTCGTACTTCACGATCTATCATTTTTCGAAATTATTTCTTCGTTTATTATTGGAAAAAGTTCACTCAATTTAAGACAATTCCATATCAAAAACAATAAACATACAAACAATTTTTTTCATTCAATCAAAAATACAATAAAATAAGCATTGTTTACTTAAAGAAAAATTTTAATCAAGTTCATAATATTATCATTATTTTACAGGAAATGATATTTCGCGAAACAATCGCGACCCACTTGAAAACTTGTTTCCAGTTTGTCGGCTGAAATTTAATTAAAAAGCCTCGCAGGCAATACGACATGGATCGCTGGCTGTTATTAAATATAACACGGTGCTTCGATACCAATACTCTGAGTTAAACAAATTAAAAAAAAACGTTGTCACATTAAACATGGTTTTAACTTCGACGAAAGATAACAAATGCTTGTTAAAATAATAATCTTACTAATATTTTAAATGCGAAAGTTTAGATGTATGGATGGATGTTTGATTGAAGGTATCTACGGAACTGCTTAATGGATTTTAATGAAATTTGGCACAGATGTAGAACAAACTCAGGAAGAACACATAGACTCTATAAGATTTTTTTTAATTCCGGACGGACGGAGTTCGGACGACAGCTCGTTATTAAATAAATAAAGTTAATATTGCTGTGAGTTCCCACTGCTGAAATATTCAAACAAAAAGTACAAAAAAAAACATTATATAATTAATATTACAGATTCAATAAAAGTTCAGATGTACACAACTCACGCCTGTAACCCAGAGGGGTAGGAATTGATCACGGACCCCATTTGGCGTGGTCAAACGAACCTCCGCAATTCACTTTTCGTCATTCCTGAAGACGAACCGTCGCAGTCTTTTTCTCCCGAGAATTTACACATATGTGAGGGTTGTATCGCGATGTTTTCCTTCACCGTACGAACGTCGGATAAATGTACATATGTAAAATGAAAATCGAACCCAGGACCCAGGATTACAAGTTAAGTGCTTAATCCCTGAGCCACCGACGCTCTCAGGTTCAGATGTAGTATAATATTATCACAACTGAAGTATTTACCAACTCGATTATTTGCAATACAAACATTTACAATAATAAACGACTTAATAACAGACATTTGTAATAATATCTCGGTGTGCCCCTGGCCGTTTATTGCTTTCTGTAACAGCTAAACTTTGCCTATAATTTCCACAAGGGGACAAAATTATTGACATAAGTATTGAACTTTGATTATTTAGTATTAATATTATATTTAGGCAGGTCAAAATAATAAATAAATTAAACATTGACTTTTAAAAGACAAGACCTATGAAGCGCGCGCAAATCTCTGTGTCAAATAAAGTGAAAAATAAATTCGAAAATTGCATGCTTGTATACGTCCATAAAGACGTTCCAATTTCACGTAAGTGACAGCATAACATGCCCACGTGTGATTGTGAGCGGCAGAATTGATTTAGTACAACGGCTACACTTTGCATATAGTCCGTTTTTCTTTATTCAAAGTATTCACTATGTGCCGTAGAAGACGGGTTCAGGACCCGCGGCACAACCTGCCTTAGACTACGCGTTTCAGTGGATGGCGTAATATTTTAAATAGATGAAGTGGCACTTACCAACTCGATGCCCCATTCACCGTCTGCAGATGCCTAGTCACTCTGTCGGTGTCAATCGAGTCAAATAAGTCACAGTCAAATACTCTATAGGCGCCAGCGACGCTGCACTATTGCACCCGATGAACCGCTTCCCGTCAGCCTGCTATAGACGCGTCATTATCGAACCACATGCAGAACCTAATATCCTAGAGACTGTGTACGCTAGGAACCCGACACATCCAATATGTAACAATTTTCGAGTAACTTCCATCGACTCCTGATGTTGACTTTTCGAACTCTTCCAACTCTTCTGTCTTCCCCGCACAAGTCGATGCCGGCCCCAAAGGCCCCGCGACCGACCGTAGTGGTGAGGAATTTCAATCTACATTACACCTACATTAAACCTGTAGCCGCCAAATATAAAAGTATAGTTCAACATTGAAGACAACGAACCACAGTACATCTGTACCGAACACACTAAATGTTTTTTTAGATTTTTCTCGCCGTTAAATTTTTATTTTGCTTGAAAGTCGACAGCCCTGGTTAATGTGTACCAATAACCGTTGATAAGCAGTTAATCCAACAATCCAGCGCTACGGCGCTACCGTAGCTATTACCGGCGTCTGATACCGCTGCACGGAAGCGCTTCATCCGCTGCGACTTCCGACATTGGGTTTATCAGTTGATATTACGTTGGAAATGTTCGAACTTCTAAAGCTAGGTGCTTAGTCATGTGTTAAATACACGCTTGTGTTTTTCATAGAAAACGAGGGGTCAAAGGAATGTACTAGCTGTCGCCCGTGACTCCGTCCACGCGGAATTTAAAAAGAAACATAAGAAGTAGCCTATGTGTTCTTCCAGACTATATTCTACATTTGTACCACATTTCATCATGATCCATTGAGCCGTTCCAAACCTACATATACCTTCAAACCAAAAAACTCGCCTCAAGTGGAAATAATTCCGCGTTTAGTCTGATGAGTTTGCGTCCACGAGGCCTAATTTTAGTCCTGTTTCCCTACCAACCTTTTTAATAAGAAAGTGGTAAACATCGAATAAATCATCGTTTGCCAACTCCTTTTAACTAAACTAACTAACTAGGGTGAGGCAGTGACCCAAAGTGGGCCTTGGCCTCCGACAACAAAAGTCTCCACTTTCTCCGATCCTGCGCCGTCCCGACCCAGTCTCGGACCTATAGGTCCCGAAGATCCCTACCACCTCCTTTTATAAAAAAAATACTAACCGACTGAATGACTATGACAATATAACTTAAATATTAAGGTGAATATACACTAGATTATTTTCTCAAGCATTTATATGTAATGTAACGTTCTTACGAATGATATAATATGATTAAAAGCATAGTTTCCAAAGCACGTCTGGTTCGTGAAAGTGTGATACACTAGAACATATCATAGAGCGGCTTGTTGTTTTTACAAGTAAATGCTCTAGTCTATAACCACCTTTAAATTGTGAATTTTTGAAGTACAAGCAATATATCAGCAAAGGTAACCCGGACTTCATATATTTTAATAAGTTGACGAGGGTTCATCTCTGAGTTATATCTCATTCTCGGGATCCAGAGGACTAAAGGCTAAGATACAATACATCTGGGTATTCCCTACAAGTGTTTTATTACTTAAATTATATTGAATACAGTGGACCTAGCACGAATATTTGTGACAATCATCTTCGTTTTATCATCGTCAATTATTTCAAAATTAGTGTTAAGATTTTTGATGTACTTTTAAATTTTTTTTAATTCCTCGACTTCGACATTGTATAATTGTATAATTTAAATTATTTTGACCATTGGTATTTCATTTATAATACATACTAGCTATCGCCCGCGACTCCATCCGCGCGGAATTAAAAAAAAAACCTAATAAGTAGCCTTTGTGTATTTTATTTTTATTTTTATTATTTTTATACCCGATGCACATTTCAACAAGGGGATTACATCATTAACTTCATACAAACCACAAATATTTCCAACCAGAAATCTATAATTCTAATTCTATAAAAGTCAATTTATCTTGAAATATGACTAATTTAAATTTTTAATAACATCTTTATCTTGAACTTTGACATAAACTAAATAAAAATTGCCCATATTCGCTTTTTATTATGTTACATTTACCACACTAATATCGTGCAGCTCTTTGGTTGTAGGTAATTGTAAGCTTGTAGTTTTTAATATCAAACAACTCTCTTACTGAAACCCTTTAAGATCTTTAGCATATTAATACGTACTTATTTATTATTATTAGTACTATTTAAGTGGTCATCCATTGTTCGAAATATAAACGCAAATAATAATCAAATATTTATCTATATTAATTAAAACTAATTGTATCCACTTCTTCTCCACGTTAACTTTCAAACACATTCTTCCGTTCGCGCGATGTCCATAAAAAGGCATACAAAGTTTACCCTCCATATCTGTCTATATCTATATAAAAGAAAGTCGTGTTAGTTACACTATTTATAACTCAAGATCGGTCGAACTGATTTAGCTGAAAATTTATGGGAAGGTAGCTTAGAACTAGGAGACGGACATAGGAACTTTTTATCTTGTGTGCATTTTTATATTCCGCGCGGACGAAGTCGCGGGTAAAAGCTAGTCTGTATATATAAAAGAAAGTCTTGTTAGTTACACTATTTATAACTCAAGAACGGCTGAATCGATTTGACTGAAAATTGGTGGGCAGGTAGCTTAGAACCAGGAAACGGACATAGGATAATTTTTACCACGTTTTCGATTTTTTATTCCGCGCGGACGGAGTCGCAGGTAAAAGCTAGTTTATGTATAAAGTTAGGGTAGTTTCATTAGTCGATAACTCGGTGTTTAAACAGCATGCAGTCACCGAATATCAGCTAACAAATAAAGAAAACGATCGGTCGATGTAATCGTGTTGTTTGGGAACTCAGTTGACGAGTATAATGTTCAGTACGGAAAAGTAAGGACATCCAACGCATGCGGCGCTAACGACTGATGGAAACGGTTCTCGCATACAAGCTCTATGACATGCGTGAACAAGAAATCTCTCGCAAAATTTCTATATGTATAACGGCCGTGTTATTGACTAATGTAACTGCGACCTTAGCGTCGAATTCATTGTCATCATTTACGTTTTATTAAAAAAAAGAATCAATGCAACCAAAGATTAATCAACGTCGCTGGACTCAGATATCTTAGTTTCTAGATATCTCAATTATTTCTTATTCCTTATCAATCTCTTACTAACTTAAGATAACACCAAGTTGTTATAACTTTAATGAAATACTAAGCTTCAGAATATCTCAATCTTCAGTGCAAGTAAATCTTTTGAATCGTAAAATAAAAGTTAAGTTTGCTGAGCTTAAAATCTGTATAAATTAAAACAATTCTAGTATTTTAGTAAAGGCAAAGTGCATAATTGTTTTATTTAGTATCCTATATAAATTGTTAACTGTTCAACTTTCAACAAGGGTTAAAACGCAAAGAAGACAGGCATGAAGTGGAAACTCGTCCGCGTTTCGCCTGATGAGTGCACCGGAAGCCTAATTTTGGTCCACTGCCTTTTACCACCCTTTTCTTATAAGGAAAGGATGGTTAGGTGCAGTGGTTTTGACGGAGGTCGGGTCGCGTAGGAAAGAGAAATATTTTATTTCTGCGCGTCCCCTCCTCTGTCAATTAAAGGTAGGCAACGCATCTGCAATTGCGGGTGTCTATGAGCAGTAGTCGCTTCGCTGTTTCGGCGAATCAGATGGCTGCTTGCTCGTTTGCCACCATATAATTATGATATTTAAAAAAAACAGTTTTAATTTTTTTTTTACTGAGCGAACAAAATATTTTTCACTCATGAAAGTCGTTAAATTCATTAAAATTAAAAACATTAAAACTATACAAATTACATAATATACTTACATCTAACTGGATCATAATATAATTTATGAAAACTTATGACACGTTGTTTCGTCAAACTTGATTAATGTGATACGAAAACTTAAGGCATTTTCTATTAATTTTCCAGCCAAGTTTGCGTCGTGGAGACAACTTTAACTGGAATTATTATTTCAAGAACTACTTAAGTTGATTTACCTAAGTTTATATTGCGGAGGTGTTCGTGCACACCTTCTAATATGAATTCCCAAGTAAGTAAAGGCATATACACTACACACGTGCTATAAATTATTACAAGATAAAGGTGTGTACGCACTGCTTTATAAATATA
This sequence comes from Papilio machaon, assembly GCF_912999745.1. NCBI lineage: Eukaryota > Metazoa > Arthropoda > Insecta > Lepidoptera > Papilionidae > Papilio > Papilio machaon. The sequence goes on from NC_060011.1 coordinate 1,470,846, forward strand.
AAGGGGTTAACAGATTTGAATGTTTAAATCGATGGAGTAAATTTAAGAGATGAATGGATTCAGTGTAATCTGACAAGATTAAGAAAGCATTTACGATCGTAATTACCAATGATAGAGATCTTTGAAAACCTGTAAAAAAGGTATCCCTTCTTTTAAAAAATTAAAAATAATAAAATTAAAAATCAAAGAATGTAAAATTGACATCTCATAAAATTAAAAAACATATAATAACTTGTCTTCATTTATAAACAGTAAATTGAAAATACTTTTCACAAAATTATAACGTTCACTTAAAATAATAATCAATTTTTCCTTTTGAAATGTCAGTGGATTTTACCTGTGCACAATTTTTTCAATTACAACTGTGTCACTTGCAGACAACTCATCGCCTTTGTGCAATTTAAATGAAGCTCACTGAAAACAAAACCTTAAACGAATCGAATTAATTAGTAAAAACTTTAATAAAATATTTATCATTCATTTTATTACATTAAGTAAACTCCAAAACATGCAATGTGAACTCGTTTAAAAATATTAAAATAACCTTTTTTTAAATAAAACTTTTTTGTGAATATTTTTTTTTTACTTAAGCACAAAATTATGATCACTGGCAACGATGGCCGTCGATGCTCACCTCACTGATGCCGCCGCTTGATTACCTAATATATATAATTATATATTTCATTTTTAATATTATATAATTCGTTTTTGTCTCAAATATATATAATAGGCACCTTTTATATCACAAAGTGTCAGTGTTCTTTTTATATTATTTTGAAGTTACGCAGACAACAATAAAAACCATATTCAAAATTATCAATTATTGTTTGTGTAATCTATATATATATAAAAGAAAGTCGTGTTAGTTACACTATTTATAACTCAAGAACGGCTGAATCGATTTGACTGAAATTTGGTGGGCAGGTAGCTTAGAACCAGGAAAAGGACATAGGATTTTTACCCCGTTTTCTATTTTTTTATTCCGCGCGGACGGAGTCACGGGTAAAAGCTAGTTACTTATAAATTATAATTTGAGACTCATGTATGTTTCCAAATTATAGAGCGTCAATAAATCGAACATTTTGCTCGTCACTCAATACGACTAAAACGTAAATAAATCAATTCATATAACGAGAAATAACGACGATGTGTAATGGATTACTAAATCAACAATAAACAACAAACTAAGATCTTAAACTTTTGAAGAAAGCATTACATTTAAACTCTTTGTTGACCTAATTTTTTTACATCGTCACACTTTGTGGGTTTTACGACTTTCCCAGTTCCCTGGTCTGTGAACTGTAAACAAAGTTTGTAGTGGTCCCCCTGCGGTGGACAGAAATTGCCGTCGGATTTGGATGTTCACCCCAACTTTATTAATAAAGGCTTTGCATTGCGGCAGTACCAGTTCTGATCTTTTGCCTAAACTGCAAAGCTTTTTGTGTTAAAATGTACGGTTTTAATTATATCGTTTTAATTTACTTTAAGCCTACATTGTCTCACTGCAAGGCAAAGGCTTTTCGTTCATTATTCCCTATCGATTTTTACGAGTAACTTACTAGTGTTAAAAAACTAATTTATTTGTTTAATAAATTAAATAAACTTTTTTAATGCAGTTTAAACGATAAAAGATTAATAATACTTTTTTATTAATAAAAAAATTACGTCAAGAGATTGTGTTGCCACTACCGGAACTAATGGATATTTAGTTAGATAATGCATAAATGTCAAAGCGTATTAAAACAAATTGAACGTGCACATCCTGTAATTATAATTTATATTGATGAAATAATTTAATCAACATAATCTGTAATTACTTCGATATATTCTCATTTATGTTATGTTGACGATAAATTTTACCGCGACCCGAAATTTAATCATTGAAAGATAATGAACGTGTTTACAAAGCCGAATGGTACTTACAGATTTGTTAATTAAATTTCTAGATACACTTTCAATTTCAATAACTTTTTGTGTACTAATGGTAATTAATTTTGCTTACATTTACATTTACATACATATAGCTTACATTTACATACATATAGTTCAGACATTTCTAATTAATGTTTAATTATTATCAATAAAATAAGTATTATACATATATATATATATATATATATATATATATATATATATATATATATAAGATATTTGATGCAAAAGTATTTTAAAAGAATTAAATTAACAGTGAAATAATGAATTTAACTCTACTTCATAATAATCCTCGCTGTAGTATAAACCCAAACCGAACGTAAACAAACAAAAATGTCAGACGTTCCGCAATGACCGATGGAAAGAGACTGCCACGAGCAGCAGCGCACACTTCCTTATAAAACCTTTTGTGAGACTACCCTCAACAGTCCTAACAATATATATATTTTGGTTTTATAAAAAAAATCCGTTTCATTATAATGGATTCGTTTTCATTCGCTGAGTGACACAAAGGTACATTCAGTTGGGCTACATGTTTTTTTTTATAAATATTTAAACCATTTATTTACAGGTAGTTACACAAATTTTTCGCCATTAGTAAAACAACATTTAATTAAATTAAAATAACCAATGTACAAGAATGTACATAGTCGAAATATAAATTCCAACATAAAATATAATGTCAAAACATATTTCATATTCCGACGGTACTCAAACTAAACGAAACATACGTCCACGGAGCGGCATAGAGATTGCAAATTAACTTGTAAACCAAGTTAACGTCAGAAAACTGGCACGACCTGGTTTACAATTCAACATCTGATGCAGTTGGGAAATTGACGTCTGACGTTACGTATACGATAAAGTATGTAAGACACAAACGAAAGCGAACTAAAAGAAAGCTAGCAAAAGCAAACAGACTGCAATATTAGTTTCGGTTTCACGTAGCGAAAATCTATACAAGTTACATTTATAAAACTTCTCGATAGCTTCGCTTCAAGTTCGCTTTAATGGATCTGTGTTACAGGCGCAAAATCGAACTTCGCTTCAATTTCGGTTCGCTTTCGCGGCAACGGCTCGCTCGTTACACTAGTTTCTGTTAAGTTTTCGTACGCTCGTTCGTATTCCAATAAAATTTATACCAATATTTTTTCTAATTTTAAAATTAAAATATTACGTGCGTTGAACATTTAAATACATTAAAAAGAACTTTAGCACGCAACTTCGACGTCGGAATAAAAAAAAATCTAGTAATAAATATAGCCTAAGTTACACAGTGATAATGCAGCTTTCTAATGGCAAAAGAATTTTTAAAATCAGCCTAGTAGTTTTTGAGTTTATTCGTCACATACAACAATTCATAAAATGTTTCCTCTTTTTAATATTGGTACGGATAATACCACAGGTGGGCACAGTTAATCGAAAAGTTAACTTCGTTAATCGTTAATTCGTTAATTAAAAAATTAACTTCGTTAATCGTTAAAGCGTTAAATTCTCGAAAATTTAACGCAAGTTAAAGTTAATCGTTAACAGTTAACCATACCAAAATTATACATACTAATTTCACACTTATGTGGCGACACTTGTTTTAAATAGTTATTTGACTATACTTTCTATAACACATAAGTATTGAGACAAGTATGAATGCAGTATAGTATGTTTCATTACGAATGCGGAATACCTGTCATTGCAAAGAGTTCCGACAAATGTCTACCCGAGTCGAGGCACAGCCGAAGGTGAGGGTTGACAGTTGGAACAAGTTGTAATGACAGTTTCACACGTGTACTAAACAACTATTTTTGATACAGTTGCGAAAAAATGAAGCAATTTAATAGAATAATAAAAACACAATAAACTCAACAAACTAAAATGTTTGGAAAATGGAGCCAACCGTAAAAGAATACAAACAATTTTTTTTTGTTTTCTTCGCTCATTCTGGGTAGGCAAAGGGAACTATGCCCTAACAGTCAAGTCTTCAGTAGGTAATTTTTATTGATATGAAATGAAAATGAAATTTAATGAGATGAAATAAATTGAAACCTAACCTAATTCATTGAATCAAATCATTAAATCTGATATTGTAACAAATTAGGAGCTTCTTTTTAGAAATATTTGCATGAATCATAAAAACTTCATTTTTTTTTGTAAAAACTTCGCGGTTTGTTTTTCTTTTCAACAGACATTATTTTGACAGTTGGGAAAGAGAACGCCTCGTGCGTTCTCTTTCCCAACTTTGGAATAGCTAAAGAAAAAGCACGAGTAAAAAAGTGTTTTATTACGAAGAGCGTTCGGAATGTGGACATACTCGACATACTCGTGCTTTTATATACTCGTAATGAAATATACTATTCTATTTGATTTTGTCCTGTTGTTCACGTCTTTCCCGGACGCTCTGATGCATCACACTTGCACGCGAACTTCACATATATCAATAATCAACTCGTTCGTTCACCATTAGAGTCGCCGACAGTCGCCCAACATAGTTGAACTTAGGAGAGTGGCGTGGCGCGTAATTTAAACAAAATGACAGCACGTCTCTAAGATTCAAAATTAACGATTAACGGACTTTTATTAACGGAAGTTGAGTTTAACGGAAGTTAACAAAAGCGTTAACACTTTTTGAAGTTAACTTAAAAGTTAATCCGTTAAGCAAAATGTTAACTTCGTTAATTAACGATTAACGGATTAACGAGTTAATGCCCAGCTCTGGATAATACACTAAGGAAGTACAAAACAATAGTTAATTTATAAAGCAAAAAAAATGAAATAAAATAAAACCCACTTAAAAGCAATTACCTGAAAGCTTGTTACCTAAGCTTTCAAGCTCTCGACGGAAGCTGCACGCACGAACGGAACATGTTTATTTTGCTCTACAGTTTGAACGGTTCAAGTTTTTAATAGACTGATAGTATGTTTCACTAACTCGTTAATAACACAGGAGACCTGCGGCGTTGTAATGCTGAAGTTTACATATGTACATACATTAATCCGACGTTCGTATGGTGAAGGAAAACATCGTGATGCAACCCGCACATATGTGTGAATTCCCAGGAGAAAAAGACAACGACGCGGCTCGCCACCCGTCACTTTCCGTCTTCCAAAATGGCGAAAAATGGATTGCGGAGTTTAATTTGGCCTCACCAAATGGAGGTCCGTGATCTCTGCCTACCCCTCTGAGTTACAGGCGTGAGTTGTGTAAATCATAATTAAGGTTAATTAATAATATTATTAATTGATGTTTCAAATATAATGTCAATAAACGTCACAATGCAAACAAATACTATCATTAAAACTGAAAAATATTTTTATTTAATGATTTTAATGAAATTTTTATTTTTCATTAAAAAATGTGATGAAAAAAAAGAATAGTTCTGTTACTTTCTTAAATGTAACTTATAACATAACATTTTATTAATCGCTAATTATAATATGATGTGAGATTTTATTGCATTTAATATTATGAATGACGGTCTTTTATAAATTTTATAGGTAAAAAGTACTACTGTAAAATTCATTACCTCTATCGTATAATTTAAAGTTTAGGTATAGCGAGGTCGGCAGCTAAACAAATATGACCCAGCGAGAGTCGAGGTAGTGGAACGTTTAATATTATTACAGGTTTTAACATGATTGCTTTGGTAAAGTAAAACCTGACCAAGTTTCATTAAAAGCATTATAAATTTAATGTTTTTATGTGTATCTAACCAGGGCAGATTTTGATTACCATTTTGGTAGGATATTCTAAGGACGATGGAATGTTTGGATAAGAAAGAAAATAAAAAAATGAAAATTATCTATCATTCTAAAGACATGTTGCGTTCATTTAATTTGTGGCATAATATTCATTATAAAATGCCATGATTCCGCTTAAAACAATTAAAAAATTTATATGTAAAAGTATTTTCTTTTATATAATCACTAGCTGTCGCCCGCGACTCTGTCCGCGCGCAGTTAAAAAATGGGGGGGGGGGGTATGAAAAATAGATGTTGGCGGATTCTCAGACCTACTGAATATGCTCACAAAATTTCATGAGAATCGGTCAAGCCGTTTCGGAGGAGTACGGGAACGAACATTGTGACACGAGAATTTTATATATTAGATGTAATCTTATATATAAGAACCATATATAGTTACCATACTCCTCCGAAACGGCTTGACCCATTTTTATGAAATTTTATATGCATATTCAGTAGGTCTGAGAATCGGTCACTGTCTATTTTTGATACACCTAAATGATAAGGTTGTCAACCGGTAGCATTTTTCTTTTTTTTGTTTTATACGGGAAAAAAACGTTTGCCAAGTCAGCTAGTTATTTAATAAAATGCCAGTATTATGAAAAAACATATAACCTTAATTTTATTTCGGTAGGTAAATAAAATATTAAATAAGCTACTCAAACAAGACCTTTATGTATTTATATCTATCCTTCATCCGCACGCTTCATACCTGAACTTCTAAAAGTTTCAAACATGTATTGAAAATTCAATAGAGCCCCAGGCAGTGGATGGTCGTATGTTTACTATTTCATACGATACAGCCTTGCCTTGTTGACATCAATACTTTGACCTTTAAGTGACAGGACTTGTCAAGCTCACATACCTCTCTGTCAAATGTAAACGATACAATAAGCAAGTATAGTCCGACAAGGCTGCCTGAAACCGTGGGAGTAAAACATACTAAAGACTCCGTCCGCGCGGAATAAAAAAAATAGAAAACTTTGCCTAGTCCATTTCTATACAGTCAAAGTATCAATACCTCAGGTGCTTTTATATGTACGGACGTCCGTTACTTTAAAATGTAGGCAGTTTCCATACGTTCGTATCAACCAATAGTCTAACAGCTCAACAAAACTCAAGTTTTCAAGGTCACAGATTGTAATAACTGAAGCTAATTATTATTTCTATTCCGACCAAAGAGATTCAAATACAATGCTAGTTATAGAGCGGACGTTACGAGTCCCTTTAAACATTTTAAACATAATCACATGTAATCGTCACTACCTATATCTGTTACAAGTCAAACGAGACAACTAAAGCTGTACGGGTATACTTTTGAGAGTATGTTTGGTTCACAATGTCCTGTCTATCCAAATGTATATATAGTCAAGTACAATGAAAATGAGAAATGTTATTTTCACATTTCGATGGCGATTTTAAATATATTTAGGGTTGAAATTACAAATATATTTGTTTTTAATAAGTCCTTTATAAAGATAAAACTGTTCCGACTGGTTTATTTTTTTATTTTTGTTAAATGATTCTTAATCTCTCATCTATATATATAAAAGAAAGTCGTGTTAGTTACACTATTTATAACTCAAGAACGGCTGAATTGATTTGACTGAAAATCGGTGGGCAGGTAGCTTAGAACCAGGAAACGGACATAGGATAATTTTTACCCCGTTTCTATTTTTTATTCCGCGCGGACGGAGTCGCGGGTAAAAGCTAGTTTCCCATAAAAATCTGACACAACAATTTGTCTGTACGGCGTTGTAAAGCTACGGTTAGATACAAAATAATTCAAGCTTGTTATTTATTTTGTTAACCCTACATTTCACGTCCCTGGAAAGCGACAGAATGGGTTAACCGACAAAAACATGCAGCCGACACAAAAATAATAAAACCATATTTCAAAACGAGTAGGCACCGTGTTACAAAAACATTTTTGAAATGTTGCTTTATAAAATGTGGTGAAATATTTGAACTACGCGTAAATGTGAACATAGTTTGTATTACGCCAAAAAAATACTGTAAGACACTGTTTAGTTTTAACCCTTTGACCGCCGCTGGTTGATATTATGTATTTAGTATATATGTACTTGTAATATGATATACACACACTATAAAAAGGAACATAGAAGCAAGCATGTTTAAAACTTGTTGATCGTTTTTATTTGACGAAGGGAATGCGTTTGACAGATCCTGTCTCTTAAATGTCAAAGAAATGTACCAAGAATGTGCGAAGAATTTGAAATTTTGTGCTCCATAGTATTTATTAATATTTCCAAGTTACTTATTGTTTCAAAGACATACTGTATTGTAAATTAGAGCTTGTTTGTGTACTGTATGTAGTGAAGTAAACAAAAGTGGTAATTAGTGCAGAATTCGTGAGTAACAAGTTAAAACGTTTTTAAAGTGATTCGATGTTTTGACAACCGGAGTATAATACAGCGCACCGTATAGCGCTCGCATCTACCCTCACTCAACGCTAGTTGGAATGCTCCCGATCATACAATAGTGTTGTGCAGTCTTATATATCGACATTTATTTATTTAAAATAAAATAATAATGGCATCAATTAATAAATGCCATGGTTGCAAAATTTCTCTAAAAACCAAAGAATACTTAGTATGTGGTATTTGTGAGAATAAGTACGATCTGCTGTGCGCCAATTTGCCGGAAAAAAAATTTTACTGCTTAGTGGACAAACGGAATTGGAAATGTCAAGTATGTCGAAATAAGCAACCGAAGTGCGACAATAGCAATACACCAGTTAGGTCCACGGCCCATGCAGCTGCAGAAACCAGCGCAGACACCCGTGATGATTCGGTGGAGTCACTCGAGGCAAGTTGTAGTAACATTACCGTACGTCCCGGTCAGCAAAGGCGCGCTGCTCCACCTGTCGAGACCGCTGTCACTCTCGACGCCATTAGAGACGTCATTAGACAGGAAATTATGCCGTCGGTTAGAGAAATGGTATCCGAAGAGTTAAAAGGTATAAGAGTACAAATATCCGACTTTCACGAGGCTGTCGCATTTTTTAACAAGCAGTACGAAGATATTAAAAATGTTCTTGAGGACAAATTGGCTACTGTAGCTAAATTACAGCAACATAATGAAACTCTGCAATCTACTGTTAAAGACTTGTCGTTAAGGCTGTGTTCTATTGAACAGAACATGCGAGAAAGTAACTTAGAGATCAACGGTATTCCAGAACACAGATCTGAAAGTTTAGTAAAGACGGTATTGCAATTAGGTAGCGTAATAGATCATCCCATCAATGAAGCTGATATTTTGAAAGCAACGCGAGTTATGAAGTTTAACAAAGATAATGACAGACCTCGGAGTGTTATTGTTAAACTGAAAAGTCCACTATATCGCGACTCTGTAATCGCAGCAGTTACAAAATTTAATAAAAAGAATGCAAAAGACAAGTTAAACTCTCACCACCTAGGCATGAGTGGTGCTAAGGTACCTATTTATGTAGCAGAGCATCTTACACCAAATAGCAAGACCTTGCACGCTGCAGCGAGAAGGAAGTCAAAAGAACTGAATTATAAATTCGTGTGGGTTCGCAACGGCCGGATTTATGTGCGTAAAGACGAGTCTTGCAAAGCTTTGTTGATTCGAGATATCGATAGCTTACAACATATCACATAATTTCCATATACTTACTGTGAATGTTAAGACATAAATCCAGTAAATTCGATTCTATTAACATATATTACCAAAACGTTCGCGGAATGCGAACAAAAACCAGCGAGATAAGAAGAAACATTTTGCTATCAAATTACGACATAATAATATTAACAGAAACATGGCTGAATCCCAGTATCGCTAATAATGAATTTGTTGATACTAGATATAATATATATCGAAGAGACCGCTGCGAAACCAACAGCTCAAAAAAAGATGGTGGTGGCGTGCTAATTGCAGTTTCAAAACAAATCCCTTCTGTTCGAATGAAGAACTGGGAAAGTGACTGCGAGGACCTATGGGTTTGTCTCAATTTAAATATAAGCAGCAAGATAAAAAAGGTAGCTATCTCCGCGGTATACCTTCCCCCCCCTGCACAACATAATGTTCTCAACGATTATCTTCTTAGTGTCAACGATGTTCTAAATGCTGTAGAGGACATTATAGTTCTTGGAGATTTTAACTTAAACTTCTTTAAATGGCAAAAGCACAATGATTTTTCTTGTATGACTCCGGATAATTATAACAACTCTTTAGGATACTGCTTCGTGGACTTTTTGTCTGTTAACGAATTGTATCAATATAATAGTATTCCAAATGTAGATGAAAGAATGCTAGATTTAATTGTAAGCAATATTACTAACGTAGAAGTTGTCAAACCTATAGATGTTCTAACTAAAATTGATCCCAAACACCCTAACTTGTTAATAAAGGTCAACTTCCCTCCTCTTAGTAAACCCTTAAAAACGACAAATAACACTATTTTTAATTTCTTTAAAGCTAATTATAAAGATATTATCGATGATTTGATGGAGGTTGACTGGATGTTGTTATTTTCTCAATGTAGCGATGTGAATGCGATGGTTTCTTTATTTTATAATGTTATACGTAAAATAATTGATATGCGGGTGCCAAAACGACGCAAGATTACCAAGTCGAAGTTTCCAGTATGGTTTAGCAATGCTTTGATCAATCGTTTGGCTGAAAAAGACAAACTAAGAATTAAGTTTCGTCGGTATAGAAATCCTCGCGATCTCATCGAATATAAGATCGTTCGTAGTTACTGCCATAAACTGTACGATGAATGTTATGCTCGTTACATAAAAACCATCGAAACTAATTTAGTAAAGAATTCTAAAGCTTTTTGGTCTTTCATTAAAAACAGAAGGAAAAATGAATCTAAATACCCTTCTGAAATGCGTGGAGCTAATAGTTCTGCCAGCACGAGTCCCGAAATAGCTAATCTTTTTGCAAGTCAATTCTCTTCAATTTATAAGTGTGCCAATAGTGCACCAGATATCTTAGACTATCCTGTAAGTTTAAATGAATCTAATAATTTATCTTTCATTCGCCTCACAGAATCAGATGTTATTAAAAAGATTAAACAACTAGATATTACAAAAGGAGCCGGTCCTGATGGCATTCCTTCGCTGTTCGTAAAACGGTGTGGTAAGGGCTTATCTTTACCGTTGACTCTAATTTTTAATAAATCCCTTAGCGATGGAATTTTTCCAGATGAATGGAAAATTGCAAGAATCATTCCACTTCATAAGAAGGGAGATCAAAGTGATGTGAAGAATTACCGTCCTATAGCTATTTTGTCGTGCTTTTCAAAACTTTTTGAATCCTTAATATTTCCCATTCTATCCGCTCATGTTAGCACAGATCTGTCACCTAATCAACACGGGTTTAGAAAAGGTTTTTCGACAGTCACAAACTTAACACTGTACGTGTCTGATATTTCTGGTGATCTCGATAAAGGATTGGAGGTAGATGCCGTTTATATGGACTTTTCGAACGCTTTTGATCGAGTTAATCACCGTTTGTTGATAAAAAAATTAGAAAACATGGGTATACATGGGTCCCTGTTACATTGGTTTGAATCATACTTAGCAAAAAGACTTCTTTTTGTTACAGTCAATGGCTCCGATTCTTGCCCTTTTGTAGCCAGTTCTGGAGTACCTCAAGGGTCCCACTTAGGTCCAATCTTGTTTTTAATTTTCATCAATGACATTTCAACCGAAATTAAACATTGCAAGTTCTTATTATTCGCTGATGACCTCAAAATCTACAAAACGATTAACTCCATGTTAGATATAAAAAATATTCAAGACGACCTTAACAATATTCAAAAATGGTCTCTAGAAAATCATATGTTAATTAATCCAAAAAAATGCTTCCAAATTAAATTTACAAAAAAGAAAAACACTACATTATCTACATATGTAATATACGGGACAAAGCTTATGAAAGTCAACAAAGTGAACGACTTGGGCATACTGGTCGACGCGGGGTTAAATTTTGTCGATCACATTGACGCAGTAGTCACGAAAGCAGCCAAAATGTTGGGCTTCTTACGTCGTAACACGAAATGTTTTCGTACCGTCCGCAGTAAAATGGCCCTGTATAATGCTCTGGTACGCAGTGGACTTGAGTATGCATCTACCGTGTGGAATCCCTTATACTCTATTCACTCTCAGCGCATCGAAAGTATTCAAAGAACATTCACTAGACAACTGGCGTACAGCTGCCATGGAATCTCGCATCGTTCTTCTTACGATGCGAGATTACTTTTCTTTAGGATGACCTCCCTGCGAAACCGACGCAAAATAATTGATCTCGTACTATTATTTAAGGTGCTCCACAATGTTATTAGATGCAGCGACATCACTCAACATATCTCCATATCTGTCCCCAGAGTAAGTCCTAGAAACTACATAAAAAATATCTTCCACGTTAAATTTGCCAGAACCAACCTCGGTCGCAATAGTCCTTTGGTCCGAATATGTAACGAGTATAACGTCATAAACAGCTCCGATATCGATATATTCAATGATGGTTTGACCTCATTTAAAAACAAATTATACAAATTAGTAATAATATAACTAGTTAGTAAGAATTACACATGTGTCCGATGTAATTTGTACATGCCTTTAATTGGTATACATGTTATCAAAAATGTATCAGTGAAATTTTAATATGTTTCCATTCAATATGTATGCTGTTGGCGTGATTAAATAAATAAATAAAATAAATAAATAAATGATATATACTTGTATACAAGAAGCTAAGAGTATATATAAATCAAAGCTGCTAAAATACATCTATCCATCCATCTATTCAAACTTTCGCATTTAAATTATTAGTATTAAAATAAGCTAAGTAATTTCAATTACGTATTTAATTAAAGTAAAAAAACCGGTAAATAAAACACGTATCTCTGGAACGGCTCAACAGATCTTGATGAAATTTTGCACAGATGTAGAACATAGTCTGAAAGAATACATAGACTACTTATTACCCGTTTTTAATTCCACTCGGACGGAGTCGTGGGCGACACCTAGTCTATAAAGAATTTGATTATTGCAGAGTCTTCAATGTCAATAAAACCGATTTAGGCAGTAAACTAAATAAACATCAAAATTCTCTCAAATAAATTAATTAATTAATTCACAATGTCACCATAACTTGAGAATATGTAACTTAGTTAAGTAAACATGTAACAGAGCCCACTTAACAGCTTCCTGAAATAATGATACTACTTCAACTTAACGTCAGCTTTGTAACTTGTTTGAGGTAATATTACAAGGTGCTAACTTAAACATAACTTAAGAGCGAACTACTGCAATTTACATGTATTTCTAATTAAATACAAATTACGTTGTAATTTCATTATTTATCTTTATTAAATAGTGTTTATCACTTGATATTTAAAAGTAATATTGAATTATACTACGTAGTTTTACAGTGGTAGTACACGCAACAACAATGATGTTTGTTGGGTGCACGAATGGGCCTCGCTCAGTGAAATATCACGACCACACAGAAGACAGGCGTCAAGTGGAAGTAATTCCGCGTTCCATCTGAAGAATTTTAGTCCCTCCCCATCCTTTTCTTATAAGCAAAGTATGGGAAGAGGAAGTGGATTTAACGGAGGAAGGGACGCATAGGAAGGGGATATATCCTCTTTCTGTGCATCAGCTCCTCTGTCGAGTAAAAGTAATAAAAAAAAGTTTGTTGAAAGACTGGACAAAGCGATTTAGCAAAGTGATTTTAAAGACCCAAATTATGATAAAATGAATAAAAATAAATCACCGGGCAGTGATCTTATACGCATGTCTGATTTAAAAATAATCATTGATAAGATTAGCCCTGTTTTATCTAAGCTGATAAATCTATCTGTAAAACATCATAAATTTCCACAAAAATTAAAGGAAGCAATCATTCGTCCAGTCTATAAGAGAGGCGATCGTAAAGTCATTTCAAATTATAGACCGATAGCTATACTATCAAGTGTTGATAAAATTATGGAAAAATGCGTTGTCAATCAAATAGGAACGTTTTTACAAAAGAATAATATAATAACGGAATGTCAACATGGCTTTCAGAAAAATAAAAGCACTAACACCTTACTATCAAATTTTACAGACGAAATTAATGCACATTTGGAAAATAAAAAAAATATTGTAGCTATTTTTTATGATTTTAGAAAGGCTTTTGAAACTCTTCAAACTGAGACCCTCTTGAATGGAATGGCGGAGTGCGGCCTGGGGCAGCCGCTGAACCCTTGGTTCAGCGACTATCTCAGGGCTCGCTCTTATCGTGTGAAAGTCGGCGACACGTTCAGCGAGGAAAAACAGGTAAACTGCGGCGTCGCCCAGGGTTCTGGCTGTGGGCCCGTGTGCTACCTGATGCACGTAAATAGCCTCTGTGGAGTATTACGGCACTGCTCCGCCCACATGTTTGCCGATGATCTTTGTACTCTGAGCGCTAGCACTGACCTCGCGGAAATGTGTCGCCGGGTTCAAGAGGATGTGGATGCGGTAGTTAAATGGTCACATGATAACGGCATCTTATTAAACGCTGACAAAACAAAAATGATAATTATTCACTCCCCGTATTTACGTACTATTGATAATCCACCTCCTCTGATTGCACACAGCTTTGATTGCTTCCATAATAACAAAATCAACTGCACTTGTAATCCTATCGAAAAAGTTAATTGTGTAAATTACCTGGGAGTAAAAATAGATACCTCTTTTTCTTGGGATTCCCACATAGAATACGTCTGTAGAAAATTAAGAATACTACTAGAAAAGTTTTATCACTTAAGTTTTAAAGTCCCATTGCCAATACTAAAATGTTTATATTTTGCACTAGTGGATTCCATAATAAGTTACGCTCTTGATTGCTATGGATTAACATTTAAAACATACATAGATAAAATAGAATCATTGCAATTAAAATTTTTAAAATTACTCGTAAATAAAAAGACAAAGAATCAATGTAAAGGAGATTACTCTAAACTATATAAAATATGTAAAATTTTACCGGCTAGCCTGAAACATAAATATCTTCTACTTGTAAATAACCATAGTAAACAGGATCGATTCGCTAATTTGGTGCAACATAAAACGGGCACAAGGTCTATGTTCAAAGGTAAATTTGAAATACCCATGGTACAAAATTACTATGGAGATAGAATGTTAAAAAAACGAGTTCCATATTTACTCAACAGTTTACCTGAGGACATAAGACGTGAGCCTAAACTTGGTAAATTTAAACAATTATTAAAAAAACACTTGTTAAATTCATTGTAACCATTTAAGTAATGTAAAGCGAGTGACCTGCAGTCAAACTGCGTAAGCAGTTTTGCGGGGCATGTAATATTTGAAAGTATAACTGTGTAAGTGTAAATTTTCCAAAAATAAATAAAAATAATAAATGTTAAACAGTATTTAGAAGATAATCGTCAGTTAAATTTATTTACTTCTCAGAAACATTATAAATACCAAAGTTTATTTATACTTCATTTACTTTCCAAGTTACAAAAAAATTTCCTTCACATATCGCGCGAGTCAAGACTTATTTACTGCCATTTTTTATTACCTGGAATACGGTTGATCGATGTCGATAACTTACCTGAAAGGGTTCTTAACACCACAAATGTTGTTTCATAAATTTATTAAAGCTTATAAAAGAGTTTCCTTCATATTAATAGAACGGTTAAGGTGCGATTTCGTAAGATGCGATAGACAACAAACGATAGCAGCAAGTGACTGTATATACCGACAGAATTACTTTGTAGAATAAATTTGTATGATACCAATTCGACGATATGTGACTGCATTTGTCGCGCGACAGCTGGCCACGACTTCCACTTCCAACGAAATCGCACCTTTAAATTTATACCAGAGATTCCCAAACATGTTTTTCTCGCAGACTTATAGTACAACCTTATCGAGTCTTCTGTGGAAACCAGAGGATTATACCACTTCGGGAATCACAGCTTTTAAACAATAAAATTAAAATATACTATTAATTTTGACTCCAAAACTTACAGTAGAATTCCAGATTTGAAGTGACACTATTACATATCGTTGTCTCTGTTTTATCAAAAACAAATAAAAGGGACGACAATATCTATATCTTATATATATATATAAAAGAAAGTCGTGTTAGTTACACTATTTATAACTCAAGAACGGCTGAATCGATTTGACTGAAAATTGGTGGGTAGCTTAGAACCAGGAAAATGACATAGGATAATTTTTACCCCGTTTTCTATTTTTTATTCCGCGCGGACGGAGTCGCGGGTAAAAGCTAGTACAGTCAAAACCGTTTATGGCGACATCGTTTAGAACAACATACCGGTTAAATTGACCAAAATCAAAGGTCCTGGCTGAATGTTATATACATATCTTTCCTATTAATACCTGTCACCGGTTGTTACAACTATCGGTTTTTACGACTCAATATGAGTAGTCCCTTCGATGTCGTTATAACAGATTTTGACTGTATATTAATATTACCGGGATACTTGTAATGATATTACCGTCCCTTTCACTCTCTTTGACAACAATATAGACAGCAATATATACAAAATTCTACGATTAAGTATTTTGCAATATCAATTTCGAAATGGCTTTGACATCAATAATCCTCCAAAACGGACCAATCTGTCCGTTCATACAAATCACATTTGAATTATTCATGTGCCTTGAAACGGAAACTATTCAAATCTTGTCAAAATGTTTTACGTCTATTTGAAAATTATATCAATTTATTTCCAATAGCAATTGAACGTGACTTCGTCCGCGCGGAATTAAAGGAATCTAGTGAAAAAATATAAGCCTATGTCAATCGGGGTTAGTGTAGCTTCCCAACATTGTAAGGATTTTTCAAAACGGTTTAGTAGTTTTGGAGTCTATTCAATACAAACAAACAATGAAATCATTCCTATTTATAATAATGTAGTATATATTATTTATGAACTGTAATATGCGAAGCAATATTTTTTTTTTTTTTCAAATTTAGCGTGTATTTTCAATTAAAACCATTTAGCGGAAAACCACGTTTATGTTTGAAGATAATTTCCCAAACGTGACATTTCTATAAAATTCTAACTACACTAAAGTTATTAAACTTTAACGTCATATCATCTGGTTTTATTATCCTGAAAACATGTATATGTCACAGTAACATTTTGAATATAGATAATTTTTAATATGCCTAGTCAAAACGGTAGGAAAATTTATAAATTGATCCACACCTATAATTAAATTGTAATATTATCTTATTAGCTAATTTTACAATAGAGCATAATCTGCAGGTCCTGGGTTCGAATCCCGCCTTGTACCAATGTGTTTTTCGATTTACATATGTACAGTTATCCGTTCGTAAGGTAAAGGAAAACATCATGATTGCAAGCCGCACATATGTGTGACTTCCCGGGAGAAAAACCTTCACGTTCCGTCTTCCATAATGGCGAAAAGTGGATTGCGGACTTTCATTTGGCCACACCAAATGGAAGTCCGTGATCTCTGCCTACTCCTCTGGGGTATAGGCGTGAGTGATATCTTAATAGTTCATACCATACCATTCAGCCTTTTAGTTCACAATTTAACAGTTTTTAACAACAACAGTAGGACTATAAACTACCTATGTCTACAATTTTACGGTGACATGTACGAACTCATAAAGTTTTCTCGATCTCGCACCTGACACCCTCGTAAATCTCAGAACAGCAAATCACTACCAAAATGTTGTTTTACAAAACACATTTCTTATTTTTTATACAACCAGAAATATAGTATGTGTTTAAACCAGATTTTTTAATGTAAATTGATGACAATTTTAATGTAAAAGACAACTTTCTTACTTTAGATCCTATGATTTAAAAAAAACGTACAAAGTATACAAAGTAATATCGAAGAATCTGGTGGTATTCCACTTTAAAAGCGACATTCGTTTGAACGGTACCTAAGTATTGACGATACGACGATACGACGACTCAGAACAAGAACCAATAGGACGCACGTTTTAAAATATGTCTGTACGAAAAAAAGGTCGATTAGGAGCACACGACTAATTGCTTTTTACTTTTATGCCATCATTACCACAATTCACTGCAACCTAATCGGTCATTTTGCAAGAAGGGGTAGAGTTTGTCTAGTTGCAAGTAACAAGGCAATATTTCCGTAAGTAGCACACCTCTAAGGGCCCTGACTGTACAACGCTTCGATCTGAAGATACTGTGTTATCAAAATACATACTCTTACATCAGTTACTCTTTCGTGTTGTTTCAATGTAAACCCACGATACAAAAAATATTTTATTATCTATGTCAATAAAGAGGTGTGATGACGTCATACGTCTGTAGCTTCGGAAGCTACGCCCCGTTACAGCTTCCGCCTCCTTATCTACTGCGGTTAGGGAAAATGTACGCTTAGTGTACGATGTTGATACTTTACCTTGTATTTAAGCGCATTATTTTTATAGACACAACAGGGAATGGAATGGATATGGAAGGGGAATATCGTTTTTTAATTAATCTTCTCCTGTTAAAAAAGTTAGGTTATGTATTTATTACGCAAATATGTTTTTGCACTGACATATTACTAAACAAAAAACATACAAACAATAGGATTTCATAGACATATCTACAATATGGTTTTTAAATCGCCTCTCTCAAGAACAACGTGATATTTTTTAAACTTTACAGAAGAGCAATTTTAAACATTTGAGCTTTGATAAATTCTGATTTCATATTGAACTGAGTTTTTTTCTTTTTTGTTTAATTTGCTTTCCGACGGTAAAATTCTCAATATTTAAGAATTTATTTTTCTATTGCGGTTTATAAAAACTTGTTCTTTTAAAGAGGTGAAATGTTTTCTGTGATGAAGAACACACGTTTACATGGGAAAATTTATTCTTGAAAGACTATATAAAATGCTTGACACATGACAGACGTACACTCTTATAAAACTAAAACAGCCAGTGCACATCTCAGCGTCTAAGCAGATTATATTACTCCAACACGCCCCCTTTAATCTGCATTATCTACGAGCCCTAAGCCTTTTACACAAAGTAAATGTTTGGATATTGGCAAAGCTTTAGTAAAGATGTCCGCTATCATTAAATCCGTTGACAGATGCCTTAAGGTTAAATATTTTTCTTTCATAACACGTACAGGATGTACACAACGTTTAGGACATTCAGCCAAACAAATCGCACCTCTATTGTCAACATGCATCACCACTTTAGCAAGTTCATCCAAACCTACTTCAGCTAATAAGCTATTCATATATATACTCTCTTTCATATATATTCTGCCAGGCTCGTATTCAGCTTCCTCATGCATTCAGCTTTCATCGACGATTTAGCTACTGATTTCTGTTTCTTTAACATTATATAACTTCTTAGGCCTTCCACGTTGACCTCTTTGTATTCTCAGTCTTCCAGGCATTCTTTTTAATATAATCTGATTTGTTCCACCAGTTGCATTTTCACTTGCATCGCCATTATCATTTCTATCATTCATATTATTTTCATGATCAATTTCAAAATCATCACATATCGTCTCTTTATTGAATACTATATCAACGATCGATTCATCACTTGATTTCTTATCCTTTTTGATAATCTCATTTCCATCTACATTGCTTTCTTTACTTCTGCAAATTTCATGGATTTTGGTAATATGATTTTCTTGGAATTTCACATCTCGTGCAATAACAACTTTATGTTCATCTGGTATCCATATCCGATATCCTTTAGAAGTTCGTGGGTATCCCACCATTATGCCTTCTCGAGCACGTGCGACAAACTTATCTTTATTAGGCGTCTTGTCTAAAACAAAACATTTAGAACCAAAACATCGCATGTACTCAATATTAGCTGGTTTTCCATACCACATGTTATACGGCGTATCACCACTAAAAGTATTAGTCGGACAGCGATTTATAATATGGCAGGCCGTTGCCACAGCTTCAGCCCAAAAACAATTAGACAGTCCCGAAGACGATAACATACATCTCGCCATCTCTGCGAGAGTACGATTCATACGCTCACTTACAGAATTCATTTGAGGTGTATGTGCTACCGTCAAACGACGTTGAATTCCTTCTGTCCTTAGAAAGACATCGAATTCTTTGTTGCAGTATTCGTCACCGTTATCAGACTGAAGAGCTTTAATTTTCATACCAGACTGTTTTTCAATAAAAGTTTTATACGTTTTAAACGCGTTCAATACTTCACTTTTCTTACTGAGCAAGTACACTTCACACCAACGTGTACTGTCATCTATAAAAGTAACGAAGTACTTTGCTCCACCAAGAGATTCGGTTCTCATTGGTCCAACCACGTCCGAATGGACAATCATTAATTTAGTGTTACATGGGCCTCTCGTCTTCAAGAACGGTAGTGCAGTCATTTTTCCCTTCGTACATGTTTCACAGTCATATAATACATTCATGTCCTCTGTCTTAACATCAAATCCGTAAGTATTCAGTAATTTCATAAGATCTCGTGCATTTAAATGACCCATACGCTCATGCCACAAACGTACATCCACATTCATAGCAACTAACGCGTCATTCATTCTATTTTTCACTTCTCTCACTCTGTATAAGTTACCCACACGATCAGCTGTCATTTTGATAATGCCCTTGTTGTCAGTGACATAAGCAACATCACGTTTAAAAAGAACATTATGACCATTTTCAGTAATTTTCGCAATTGAAATTAAATTACTTCTTAAATTGGGAACGTACAAAGTATCACGAAGCAGAATTTGACGTTTGTCTCGATCATTTGAAGCTACGAAATTAATATCACCCTTACCTTTGACATTTGTCGACAGATTACTAGCTAAGTTTAATTTTGCAGTATACGGAAAAACCCCTTTACCAAAAATTTCAGGATCTTTGCAGAGATGAGATGTGCACCCACTATCTAAAATAAAAGAATTGCTTATTAAATTATTTGGTAAACCATTACAATTAAACGTTTCATAATTGTTTTGTTCTTCAGTTACACATCCTATCTCATGATTTTTCTTCTTTATTTTGCAATCACTAGCTTTGTGACCATAATTATGACATTTGAAACATTTGTACTTGAATGTACCACCGGAATTAGATACAGTACTGACGTTCTTGAATGACTTATGTCTCGTCCCATTTCTCTTAGCATACATAGCTCCTTGTATTTCAATAGCATTATTACTCTGTCGCCTCGAGCTATCCTCTTCCAAAATTTTTATTTTTAATATTTCCACCGTAGGTAAATCATCGCGGGATTCCATTGCACATCTAAAGTTATCATAGCTTGCTGGTAAACTATATAACAATAATATTGATAACAAATCTCTATGTATTTCGATTCCAATATCACTCAGTTTATCTACAGCGTCCATGAATTTTGAAATGTGTTCACGCACATCCTCGCCCTCTTGCATACGATGTAATGTTAACTGTTTCAATAAAATTGCTTTACGTGCAGGTCCTTTCGATGCATATATAGACTCGAGTCTCAACCACACCTCTCGTGCAGTTATGCACCCTCTTACGTGCTTTAACTCACTCGGACTAATTGACAAAATCAGATCTGCCTTCGCTTTTTCATCTGCAGCTAACCAATCATCTAATAATTTTTCATTACCTAGTGTTGAACACGGTCTCACATTTTTCCCACTTACGTATTGCCAACCTTCCGTCTTCGTTAACAATGCTTGAACTTGTATTTTCCACGTTTCATAATTCTCCTTATTCAGTAACTCTATTCGCACTGATTGAGCCGTCATTATGTAAACGTTTTATATTATTTGCCCATAACCTGATAATATTGCGTTTCTGGGCCCATAACCTGATGAAGAACACACGTTTACATGGGAAAATTTATTCTTGAAAGACTATATAAAATGCTTGACACATGACAGACGTACACTCTTATAAAACTAAAACAGCCAGTGCACATCTCAGCGTCTAAGCAGATTATACTACTCCAACATTCTGAACTTTGAAGTTTTCAACACATGTCGACAATCTTAAAATCACAATCATTGTTTTGCGCTCGAATATATCTTATATACATATTTTTTTAATACATATTTAACTCTTTACTTATATGAAATCGTTTAATTTAGAAAAAAAAGATATATCAAGTATTTCATCAGTGGAAATTCCCTTACAACATAAATATAAAATGTGACATAAAAACCTATTCCACAAGTAGTCGGATGATAAGCGGTAACTTCAAAGGTATCTTACTTGAGCGGCGAAGCGTGATGTTCGGCCGCGGGATACGCTCCGTTACTCCAGATGTAACAGACGGTTACATTTTAAACTTAGGAAAATAAGTTTATCTTTTAAGTAAAATATTTTGGGTAGAATATTAGGCACGCAATACAATATTTTGGGTACATCACTAATCAAAAAATCACTAGGAATAAAAATGTGAATTAGGTATTTTATAACAGGGTCCCAGTGCGTTCCTTTGGAGGTCCCAGGACTCTCACGAATTGCACTTGAGGATGGCTATCGAGTTGGTTTAAATGAGTCAAGTCTCACATAACCTTGTCTTTCCCCCAGAAGGCTTGGTATATTTTAAAGGTATTGTATGATGAGCGATCACGCATGAAGTTTAACTGCGAAATCTTCCCAATAATATAAATAAAAGTCTAAATTAGTTAATAGCCGGTCTATGACCTTATTAAAAGTTTTTTTAGAAAAGTGGAACGTTGATAGACAAAGGTTCCCCATCTCTGGTCTAATCCATTGCTTTTTAATAACGCCTAAATTAAAAATAAAAAACTAAAAAGGAACGTCCATGGTGACAAGTACTCTATTTAATTTTTTTTTCAGTAATTTTATAAAAAATCTGCCATCAAAAAAAGTTTTTTTTTATTGCTATAAATATCTCGATAGTTGGCTTAAAATACTATAAAACGAAGTAGATTTATAAATACGTGACTTTCTTGAAATGTCCATCTTGAAGTCCGATCATATCCCGCCCGCATTTCCCTGATCACTTCATAGATAAATCGTTTAGTATCCCAACTATCATTGTGAACGTCAGACCCACACAGAGAGATTTAAATAAATTACTTATAGAGCGGACATTGGAAATATTTTTCTACAAACTCTTCAATTTTCAGTAGCGCAACTGCCAGAGCAAATACCACTACATGCCGACATGACCAACTAGACTACCCAGTGGTAAGTTTTGTAATGGTTTTGTTCCGTCTATTGATAAACATGTTCTTATTCTTTGGTCTCCCTTAATTATTGTATAGCCTAAAAAAATTGGTATTTATAAAAAAAACATTCGTTGACAAAATAACTTATAATTAAACAAGCAATTGACCGCTGGTTGGTCCGCGCGGAATTAAAAAAACTTCAATAGTTTTGAAGCCAATTCAATGCAAACAAACAAACAAATCTTTTCTCGTTATAATAGTACTAGTTGTCGTCTGCGACTCAGTTCACGCAAAATTAAAAAAAAAACTTGAGAGGTGTCAAGGGACACCCGGATGGAACGAAGTTCCTTTCGATTAATTAGTGAAGGAATTGTAATAATTTTTTTCACACTGTTCAATGCGAAATAGAAATGAAAATATCTGGCTTGCTATATAAGAGAGAGAGAGAGAGAGAGAGAGAGAGACGGACAGAGAAACATGCGCCGCCTCACAGCTTACAATAGCTTACTATAGCAAAAAGTGTCGTGACAACTTTTCGTAAGATTTTTTCCGTTTAGCCCCCTTTCACAACGCGGGATAAGGAACTTCGTTACTAAAACAATTGGTAACCAATGTGTTCTTCCAGACTACTACATCTATGCCAAATTTCATTCAGATCCGTTGAGTTCTGGCGTAACCTTGTAACAGTCATACATCCAAACATTCGCATCTTATATATAAAAGAAAGTCGTGTTAGTTACACTATTTATAACTCAAGATCGGTCGAACTGATTTAGCTGAAAATTGGTGGGGAGGTAGCTTAGAACTAGGAGACGGACATAGGAACTTTTATCTTGTGTGCATTTTTTTATTCAGCGCTGACGGAGTCGCGGGTAAAAGCTAGTTTATTATATTATTAAGATACAAATAACAAAGCCAAGCATCTTCGATAATAAAACGTCATTTTCACAAAGTTTTTTAATACGTTTCGTTTGAACAATGAATAGATTGAAGGTTTTAATTTAATCTTTTACCTCAACACCATTAACTCACTCCGCTAACAAAAATATAATTTTATCATCAACGTTTACACAAGTTAAAAGGAACACCATTTGAAGTGAACCCAACGGTTCTCAAACTGTTAAGCAATAATAACAAAAGACCTTTTATTTTATGGAAAACCATTATTTATTCATGTCTTTAAGGTAGTTTCTTTTATAAGAGAAGGGGGCAAACGAGCAGCGGGAACACCAAGGTGTTCATCGACGCCCATGGACATCTGCAATACCAGAGGAATCGCAAATGCGTTGCCGGCCTTTGAGATGGTGATACGCTCGCTTCTTGAAGGACCCTAAGTCATACTGGTTTGGAAATACCGCCGAGGACAGACCATTCCACAACGCGGCCGTGCGCGGCAAGAAATTTCGCGAGAACCGCACTGTTGTGGAATGCCAGCCGTCCAGATGGTATGGATGGTACCTGGCGGTCTGTCGGGCCGTCCGATGACGAAACTCGGCGGCAGGAATCGTTCTAAACAGTTCTTCGGAACACTCCCCGTGGTACAAACGATAAAAGATGCAGAGGGAACTGACGTCCCTCCGCAAGGCCAGAGTATCAAGCCGATCGGTAAGAGCTCGGTCGTTGACGATTCGAGTCGCTCTCCGTTGTATGCGGTCAAATGGAAGAAGCTGGTATTGGGGTGCTCCCGCCCAGAGGTGCGAGCAGTATTCCATGTGGGGCCGAACTTGTGCCAAATAGACAAAAAGCAAATAGACACGGAAATGCATTATTTTTTAAACTTATGAACACATTTACTAAAATGTTTGATAAAATTTGATGTATATAGGTACATATTAACTACTCACAGGACATTGTTTGATGTTAACGCAGTATTTTTATATGTTATTAACCTTTTCTTATGAGGAAAGGATGATAAGGGGAAGTTGATTTGACAGAGGAGGGGATGGGGGGATGGGGCGAGGGGACGCACAGAAAAAAGATATATCCTCTTCCTATATCCTATCCACTGTCGATTAAAAGTAGGCAACGCATCTGCATTTGCGGATGTCCATGGGCAACGGTGGCTTCGCTATTTAGGCAGACAGGTGACCGCTTGCTCGTTTGCCACCTTTTGATATACAAAATGTTGCTATCACCGTAACCACACAATACTAAATACAGTTTCCGCTGTGGTAGTTCACGTATAGAGTAAATATTCAAAAGGTAATTTGGGAACTAAACTAGTTATGAAAACTACTAACTAGGTTGTGCATAATAGCGGTTTATGTCATGGTGGCTTTGTGCTTCATGTTTCGCATTTGACAGAATTCTCTAAAAGATATTTTTTTATCACCTGCTCTCTATACGTCCCCACTGAGGAGCTTGGAGCCTACCCTAAATTAGGAATGACTAGGTAATAGTCAACCATGGGTTTGTTGACTTTATACATATCTTTGAATTTCTTCGCAGGTTGCATTACGATGTACATACTCGTATATGAATCAAAATCGAAAAGCACATTAGTACATGGCGGGATTTGCGTCGACCAAGTCAATTGCTTAAATAGCTTTATTCTCTTCTCCGCAGCAACACAAATTGTCAAATTTAATGTTCACCCGTTCACGCAATTACCTTAAACAGGGGTTAAAAGTGTTCTTTTATAATGAAAATTAAAAAGGGGACAATTTAGTATTATTAAGTATACATACTAGTATAATACTTGACGGCAGTTCAATGAAAGACAAAACTTTAAAATTGAATTTAAACCACAAACGGAATGTGCAGTCCGTTTAAATTTAATTTGTCAATGTGCATCAGTTCTTCTAACTTTCTTGAAATTGTGACGAGTTTCGAAAACTCAACGCGACAGAGCAAATTTAAAACGAGATTCTAGAAATAGCATAGAAATTCGGGTTGGGATGTGTATTATATTTAAATTAAATAATTTTAATATTTAAAAATATACTTTTTTAATTATCAAAACGGTCGAGGGAGTTGTAAGTGGCGGGAAATTTTGTAGGAATATGAGTATTTACACGTGAAGTCGGAACATAGCCGAATTTATGAGAGTTCTTAAAACAGTGTCAAGCGCCTGTCGAAAATATTATGCAAACTGTTTTGTAGTACTCGTACTTCACTTTGGAAGTAAATTACCATACTCTTGTATTCTACGAACTTTTTACGAGTTTTTTTTTTTTATTCTAGCATTTTATTTTATAATATTTAATTTACCCAATTTGTAAGAAAATTAACTTACGAACATTTATTTGCAATTATTAGTCAAGATTTCAAGATGTATATTTCTGTTACTATACATTTCTATTTTTATACATGCTCTTTATTTAACTGACTATGGTATTTTCTAATATAACATAGCAGTAGGATATACATATTTTAATAGATAAGAATCATAAAAAAATTGAGAAGTAAAAGGTTAGCGTGGTATGGGCATGTTATGAGGAAGGAAGAATCACATGTGGCAAAGAGAACGTTAAGTATATAAGAAGATATGGATGGATTGTGTGAAAGGTGACATAATCAAGAATTCAAGAAGAGGGTGACAATGTAGATGACGGCAGACAGATTGATTCGGAGAACGGAAACCTGATGCACCGACCCTAAGTAAATGGGACAAGGCCAGGGAGATGATGAAGAATTATGTAACAAAAATCTCAAAATCGTGATATAACTTTATAGCAACGCCATCTATTGTAACCAGAACTAAAACGGTTATGACCCTATTTATCAATTTTTTTATAAATCCATTTTAAAAATTAAAGTATAAAAAATATAATAACTTAACTTTAAACCTGGAAAAATAAATTAACCCTTGTATATTTAATTTTGTTCAATTCTTACAGTACAGTTGAAAGTTTTCATTAATTTTATATTTAAAAGACGACAAGGTGACCTCTTTGAGTGCGAAAGGAAGCCATTTTGCCACTTCGACTACAAGCGCGCTTGCATATTTAAATGCAAAGACGTGAATTCTTTCCAGTACCTAAGAGCTGTCGTCTGTCCAAGATTTATTATTAATGTACTCTTGCTTCTTTTATTCATCATTAAAATCAAAGCCGGGAAGTGAACTGAATTAAATTGTTTTGTCTCTTCAGCGAAACGTTTACGATTAAAGTTCTCTATGGTTTTGCGTAAAAAAAAGAAGTAAACCCTTCCATATTAAATGGGTTTAAATTATTTCTATCAATAAATTATAAATACCGTTTTATTAAAAAATATTTACGTTGGGTTTTTGAGACCAAAAGCTCTGTATAAAACATCATCATCACTATCTTTATTTTTAAAAAAAAAACAGACATAACAGACAGAGTTTTAAGCTGATTTTTTGATCTCAGAAACCCATGGCTAGTAAGGTAACGGTAATCCAATAACTTAATAGTTTAACTATGTTCTAATAAAAGATAAGACAGTTGTTAATTTGGCTTATTTATATAAACAATTGGCTTATAAATTATAAATATCTAATACTAGCTTTTACCCGTCCGCGCGGAATAAAAAAAATGCACACAAAATAAAAAGTTCCTATGTCCGTCTCCTAGTTCTAAGCTTCATACCTCCCCATCAATTTTCAGCTAAATCAGTTCGACCGATCTTGAGTTATAAATAGTGTAACTAACACGACTTTCTTTTATATATATAGATTAGCTTATAAATATCTAATATGTATACAGAAGTATTCATTCTTCAAGAAGCAGTTTTTATTTTTTCAAATAGTATTAATGAGATGAATATATTTTAATACAGTTGTAATCCCAATCTGATCTATCACATTATACATAATATAAACACATAACATCACAAAGCAGAATTCGTAACAAAGAGATAACACGATTGCCAAAGTTACGTGACCCTTTGAGTTGTGAATAACTCGGGCCGGCCCTCGGCTTTCATCTACAGATTGAACACGAGACCAATAACATTGTTACCAATAGAAAATGATCAAAGGAGTTAAGTAATAACAAATATACACATAAAAGATGCAAAAATCCTACGCAATAAAACAATAATAAAAAAACTTGAGAGGTGTCAAGGGACACCCGGATGGAACGAAGTTCATTTCAATTAATTAGTGAAGGAACCAATGTTTATTCTATGAATAAAAAACTTAAGTCTTCACAAGAAGTACATTTTATTTCTATGAATTTTCGTTATATATTGTCACGTCGTTGCCATGGTTACTATAGCAAAAAGTGTCGTGACAACTTTTCGTAAGAATTTTTTCCGTCTAGCCCCCTTTCACAACGCGCGGAACATAAGGAACTTCGTTCCAACAATAATAAAAAACCGACTGACTTTTTGACTCCTATGACATTCTGGGGAAGACTGACGTGTCGAATGCCACACACGTCAAAATCGGTACACTCATTTTGGCTGTAGAAGATCACAATGAAACTTTATGTATGTTACAAACATACAAACTGACATACATAAAAACAAACTTACATACAAGTGGAAAACAATACCGGAAATTTTGAAATAGTCGGAACACAGTCGGATAACAATATGTTCTTTTTTTAAGAATTGCAACAGTGGAAACCTTGTTGTGTTGGATTATTAATTTTAGTTTGAAATCTTTTCATTTAGTAAAATGTATTTAAACTGTAAAATCATAGATCAAAAATATTAAAGTGCATTGGAATTTAATCGAATCTCGAAACACTTTTGTGTAGGAAATTTAATTTCCGTTTAAAAGATTTCCTTTGTTTAAATTTACAGCTCTCGTGTCTGTTACAAAGCATTATATGAAAATGATTTAAGAGTAATTAATTTTATATAAACTAGTTATCGCCGGCGACTCCATCCGAGCGCCATAAAAAAGAGTTAATAAGTAGCTTGTGTGTTCTAGACAATGTTCTACATCTTTGCTAAATTTCATCAAGATCCGTTCAGCCGTTACAGAAATACCTTCAAAGAAACATCCGTCTATCCATCTAAATTTTCGCAATTATAATATTACGAGTAAAAAGGTATACAGTATGTTCATTCTATCAAATTTTAAGCCCCTCAAAATGTCCTCTTTTATAATTAAAATGATCATTTAAAACCTAAGAAAGAAAGAACTATACAATTTATAGTTACACTTATCAAATGTCTTGACGGATCTTAACTTCACGTGAGTCACTGCGCAGAATACAATTGTGGGTAGCGGGGCGTAGCGATATACGAGGGGTGAGCATTGCGTAACGCACGTCTCCTTGGCCCGTCAAGCTATCTGAAAAGGGTTTTTATTACACCATTTCCATCCTGAAATTCAATAAAATTAAGATTTTTTTTTGACCAATCGTGGTCTAAACAGTGTCTTATGGTATTTTTTGTATTGATAAAGACTATCTACTTCATCTGTAAAAAACTACCTTGAGAATGCAATAAAATATAATGCATGGTCTTGCATTCCACCGTATGATATGAACTTTATACGACATTATTTAGACGCGAGGAATTTTTCAATATGAGTACAGACGCGTCGACGCGTAACCTGGACACCTGGGAATTTAAACGCCGCGCTACAAATATTTTCATTTCATTTTTCTCCTTTACTGTACCACTGCAACGTACAGTCGCATTCAAAAGTCAATATTTTCAGTTAATTAATGTTTCCCGGAGCTTTTTTTACCTTTTATACCAATCGGGGATAAAAATAATATGAATGAAAGAGACATATCTTACTAATATTATAAATGCGAAAGTTTAGACGGACGGATGCTTGAAGGTATCTCCGGAACGGTTTAACGGATCTTGTTAAAATTTGGCACAGATGTAGAACATAGTCTGGAAGAACACATAGGCTATATATAAAGATTTTTTCAATTCCACGCGGATAGAGTCGCAAGCGACAGCTAGTTGCTAAATACTCTCGGAAATTACTCTCCAGTTTGTCGGTTAAGTACCAAAATCTTAGCTCTTTTTAATGAATCTAAAACTGTGATTTTTCGCATTAAAATATATATACAACAATAGCCTTAGGATGCTGCTGGGGCTTCCCCGCCACTGTAGCGCATCCGAGATGTTTGCGCATGCGCACACTGACGGCTTTAACGCCGTCGTGCGCAAACGGATAGCGTCGCTTTTACGCAGAGTGCTGGACAGCCCCAACAACATACTAAGAGGCCTTGGAGACAGGTTTGACTGCCCGATTGTGCGACACTGGGTACGTGCACACGTCCACAAGACCGGCGACAGACTGTCTTCATTATGAGTCTCTTCTTACTATTAGTGCGGGTGTAATGTTTTTTTCCAAAAATTAATGTAATATTTTTATTTTTTCCAATATGTGTTGCCCAATGTTGCACGAAATAAATAAAAAAAAATAAAAAAAAATAAAAAAAAATACTCATGGTACATAATCTTTTCAACCACTAATCCTCTCTTATTTAGAATACTGTTATTTGTCTATTGAAGATAAGATATAAATTAATTTACTTGCCGTATATGTCAACATACTTCTAACGTCAATCATGTCTGCAGAGTATGTTTATCAATTGACATATCGACGCCCCCATCGAATAATCCTGTAATGCACTCTTCTTACTGGGTTCTTGCTTTTCCTTCGAATTCGGCATCTAAAGGTCCCATTACACGTTGTGATTTTTTTTTTATATTTTTCTTAATGTTAATTACGGAGATAAAGTCATTATTGAAACATATTTTTTTATTTCCGATATTATCATTTTTCCTTCATAGCACAGAAAACGCCCGGAATAAATGAATGAAAATTAAATACACTTTAATATGTAAAAATCTATGTATCATTTAACGTGTTAAAGAGGTATGAAATATAAAATTCAATTCTACCCACATGTCATCTGCAAAATTATAATGTAAATAAGTCCCAATACTCTCTCCCAACTTAGATTAACTTAGATAGATGTCGGCCTTATGTTATCGAAAACCCTTACCAATGTATATATTGATAATAATTATTATCAATTCAGAAGAATTAGCAACAGAATCTCTGGAATAAAAAAACCTATTTTTTATTTTAAGACTCTGGATGGATGTTTGTTAGAAGGTATCTCCGAAACGGCTCAACGGATCGTAATGAAATTTGGTATTGATTTAGTCTGAAAGAACACATAGGCTACTTTTTAACTTATTTTTTAACCCCGAGCGGACGGAATCAAGGGCGACAGCTACTCTTTCTAATATTATAAATGCGAATGTTTAGATGGATGGATGTTCAACGAATCTTGATGAAATTTGGCACAGATGTAGAAAATAGTCTGGAAGAACAGAAAGGCTACTTATTACCTTTGTTTTTAATGCAGCGCGGACGAAGTCGCGGGCGACAGCTAGTATAATACTCGTATAAAACAACAACACCTCGGTATCACTGCTTGCTACAGATACAGACGTACTTTAGTTCAGGTTCGATTTCGCGGCCATTTTTGTACAACTATGTTTGTAGACATAGTTGGCAAATGGCCGCGCTTCATGTCTCGTAAATTTAATAGTCAAGGAGACATTTGTTTTCATATCGATCGAGTTTCAATAGTACTATGTACGATGTCTGGAAAGTTTTGCATGTTGGCTTGTTTATCTTTCCAACGGATAAAACCTCAAAGTCGACCCGCCTTTGGTTTGTTTAGTTAAAGGGTTCAAGTGCTGACTGTCAGACTACAATAGGATTTGTTTATATAAAATATTTTGTATCATGTGTCAGACAACAGCTATAAATGTAACCAGCGGAAATAAAATAAATAGGCGAAGTCTAATCGTCTGTTTCCATTGCCGAAATATCAGTTTTTTTTTTAAAGAAAAAAGAAATGGGAGATAAATTGAACCTACGGTATAATTTTACAATCAAACGGTGCTTTCATTATAACGATGGATAAAAAAATACTTGGTTTATATTTTACTAACTTGAACTAAAAATGTACGTGTTAAGTTGTTGGGACAAGTCATCAATAAGTTAGTTAACATAAGTTGTCAAGTAGAATGACTAATACCTAATAAAACCAAGACTACCACAACAATGAAATTCCCACAAATTTTCTGAAACAATAATAGTGTTGTGAAGATAAATTTATCGACATAAAATTCCAGAATAAATACTATTAAACTTATGTAAATATGCATATAAAAAAGTTTGGAAATAAGATTTGATAAACCTAAATATAATTGGGCGAGTATTCTATAATTTTCTGATATACATATATATATATATATATATATAATGTATACTGTTGTAATAATGTTCAATAAAATACATAAAAATATTACTACAACATAAAAAAAAACTTAATTATTAGCGTAAGTGTTCTTTCGGGCTATGTTTTAAGTCTGTACCAAATTTCATCAAGATCCGTTGAGCAGTTCCGGAGATACCTTCAAACAAACATCCATCTAAACATTCGCATTTATAATATTAGTAAGATTAATGAAGCGTATCAAAAAAGAAACATAGGTACTGCAATATTCTCAACAATTTCATCAACACTTAAAATGCATTTATTGAAACAAATGAATTCGATAAATCTAAAATGTTTGCACATCACTACAACGAAGTAACTCAAAGCATTTTAGTGGTTACAGAGAGTTGTGCACATGTGTTATTAATTAATATGGATATTTGTAATATTCAAGGTAAATATAATTAAATATGACCACAATAATTTGATTATTTCTGCAAGTTAATAACAAAAATGCTTAACTTTTTAACCCAGATTAAATAGTTGACGGTTTCGTACTTTAATTTCGAAGTTACTACTATATCTAATATATACAATTCTCGTGTCACAGTTTTCGTTCCGTTTCGTACTCCTCCTAAACGGCTTGACCGATTCTCATGAAATTTTGTGAGCATATTCAGTAGGTCTGAGAATCGGCCAACATCTATTTTTCATACCGCTATTAAGTTTTTTTTTAAATGCGCGCGGACGGAGTCGCGGGCGACAGCTAGTCTAATATATAAAATTCTCGTGACACAGTTTTCGTTGCCATACTCCTCCGAAACGGCTTGACCGATTCTCATGAAATTTTGTGAGCATATTCAGTAGGTCTGAGAATCGGCCAACATCTATTTTTCATTTTGTTTTTTTTAACTGCGCGCGGTCGGAGTCGCGGGCGACAGCTAGTACTACTATGTTTGTAAGGTATTTCCAGAACGGTTGCATGGATCTCGATAAAATTTGGCATAGATGTAGAACATAGTCTGAAAGAACACATAGACTACTACATAGTAACAAATTATTTCAAATTCACTAATATTCCTTGTAGTCCAGTCATTTAAGCTTAAATTAGGTAAGAATCTCGGAATTCGAGATACCCAGCTGTAAGTCTGTAAATACTTGTATATTGACACCCTAAAAGTTGTCTCAAAACCTACATATGGTAGGGTGTAAGCAACCATTAAATTTCAAGGTCAAAGGTCACAAAAATCTGTTTTCCGCGCTATTTTTGGAAATATCTCATTTCCTATGGGTTTTTTGCTATTTGTATTTCTCATCAATATTGTAGAATACAAAATTCTCTACAAATTTTGTTCAAGAATTTTTTTTATACGGTGAACCGTTTTCGAGATAGAGGGCGGAGAGCGCGCGGTCACAGCATCACTTCAGCCTCCGGTCGAAAACGCGCCATATAGTTGATGAACTATCAATAAATCAATTATTATAAATATTTGTCAAATTAATTAATTACTGACAAATTTGGATGAACTAGCTGCAGCATTTGAGGAAGAAAATTGTTCGGCCCAGAAATTATTAGAGAGTGGAACTCAAAACTTATTGGCAGTCTATAATGCTCCGAAATCTGTGAAAAGTCTCGATCATCTTCGTTACATGCATTACGTCAAGTCTACAAAACTTAATAAACCTGTGCAGCTTTCAAATATTCCACCAACAAGTGCAGCTGCTCATCAACATTTCAACCGTGTATATTATCAAGTTCAAACTTGGTTAGGACATGATTTGGAACCCCAGGTATGGGGTTGGGCAATGCGAAACGATTTTCTGGAGCCTATCATGACAATTTTTCCACCTGCTCCAGAAGATTTGCGAAATACAATTTTCTGCAACTGCAAGAGTGGCTGTGGTTCGCGATACCTATGCAGGAAAGCGGGCTTGCAATGCTCTTAACTTGTGGCCAATGTAATGGGCAAGCTTGTCTCAACGCTCTACCATATCAGAGCGACATATAATTCCTATATTTTCATTAACAATTCTGCAATTACATGGGCAGGTAAGTGTTGTTAAATAAATTAATACTGAATAAAAAGTGGATAAGTTAGGAAAAAATGATAAAGTAGAATATAACAGTTAATAAAAAATTGACAATTATTTATAATAATTGATTTATTGATAGTTCATCAACTATATGGCGCGTTTTCGACCGGAGGCTGAAGTGATGCTGTGACCGCGCGCTCTCCGCCCTCTATCTCGAAAACCGTTCACCGTATAAAAAAAATTTTTAAACAAAATTTGTAGAGAATTTTGTATTCTACAATATTGATAAGAAATACGAATAGCAAAAAACTCATAGGAAACGAGATATTTCCAAAAAAAGCGCAAAAAGCCGATTTTTGTGAACTTTGACCTTGAAATTTAATAGTTGCTAACACCCTACCATATGTAGGTTTTGAGACAACTTTTAGGGTGTCAATATCCAAATATTTACAGACTTACAGCTGGGTATCTCGAATTCCGAGGTGAACTTACTAAAATGACTGGACTATTGTACCATTTCAACTAAAGTATATAACTAGCCTTGTGCATGACATGCTTCACGACATGGATGGACGGGATTCGAACCTTACAACACGTAATAGGTTGTCTATACCCTTAACAAGTAGGCCATTGGCGCTTATAAAGCTATGTTTAGATTTGCCAATTAAATATCACACATATACGCACGCGCACACACATGACTGAATGAATGGCTGAACTCTCAACTGCACCTGTACTAAATTTTCTGTACCTTGTTAGGGTAACTACGGTAAGGCTGAAAACCAGCGCGGCCTTCAGTGACAAGCTGGAGAAAGCATTTATTTTTTTACAGCAACTATTTTTTTTTCTCTTTAGTTGATATCTTTATGTGTAATTTGTTTTCTTTTTGGTTAATAAACTAAATATTTTTTTTATAATTGTTCCAATTTTTTTTGAATCAAGCCCTATCTTACGGGTAGGCTCAAGCCTGGTGGGGACGAATTTGAGCTGAAGATTATTTTGTTTTATAATTATTTTATCTAATACTTTTATTAGATTCGCTATGAATCACACACTAGCAATTAAAAAACCAGTTTCCGTAACCTTGAAAGTTATCAAACGTTCACAACTATAAATTAAGTCCATTGTTTTCATAATGTTAATTAACTCAAAGATAAAGATAATTAACAATTTTTAATAACACGTCTTATACATAACTATCTTAAAAAAAATTAAACCTTAAATGCGAAAGTTTAGATGGATGGATGAATGTTTGTTTGAAGATATCTCCGAAACTGCTGCGTGGATCTTGATGAAATTTGGCT